>NW_017729025.1:5755845-5760981 GCF_001723915.1 Gavialis gangeticus | reverse complement strand
TTCATTGGGCTGAGGCAGTTCAGAAAGGCTGGAGGTCGTGGGTATTCAGTCACTTCCCTGCATCGTGGGGTAACAATGAAAAAGTACAAATATTGTCATGTTAAGAAACCAAGCAGAGGGTTGGAGATAAAGTGGGTAAACAGGAGCCTGAATGCCTCTTGCCGGAAAGTCAAGGTCAAATCTGCATTTAAAAAGAAGAGGAAGGAGATGCAGCCAGTGTGCCTCTTCTGGCGTTGAGTTGTCAAACAATGGGATGGGGGCAAGGGCTGGGACTGGGGCTGGGACTGGATTGTGGATGCTTGGATTACCACTTGAGAGCCTGGTTTTTGTTAGAATCACAGAAAGTGAGGGTTGGAAGGGACCCCAAGGAAGGGAGGGTTGGAAAGTACATCATCAAGTACAGCAGTTCTCAACCTTTTTTGTGTCAGGACCCATTTGTAAACATCAGTGACCAGTCCCAACCCAGTAAATAGTTTAAGCAGAAAACAGCCCTCTTGATCCTGCCTGTGCCCCTCACTCCCAACCCACTGTCCCTCACTCCCAGGCCCCAGGCCCCCAGTGTGTGGAGCGAGACAGGGGTGGGGCATGGGGGGGCATGGGCCCCCCCCCAGATGTGTTCACCCACTGCAGGACTGCAGCCTGGCTGGACCAGTATGGCGGTGGGGGGGGTGGGGGCTTTATGGCCCATCAAGTGGGACTTGGGGTAGGAGGGCAGAGCAGTGAGACTCATTGCTGTCACTGCCATCATGCCAGCCAAGCCACCAGCAGTGTGAGGACTAATGGATGGGGGGGAGGGCATGCTGCCCTCACCTTCTCCGACTTCAGCCACTCATGTGCCAGGCTATGTCTCTACCCTGTTGCCATGGCTCAGCCACTGCTGCCACTCTCCTCAGGTCATGGCTCTACCCCAGAGGGAAGGTGCAGTGGTGGGCAATGTTTCCTGTCCCCCTCTGCCCCCCTGACACATCACATATGCCCCCTTTCCCCCACCCCATAGACTTACCTGCAGGGAGTTGTGGGAGCTGCTTTCTACACTACCTGGCTACCACATGCATGTGTATTCATGGACATCCATATGGCACCCTCTGCCTGATTGCCTTCCTCCTGCTCCAGCCAGCCCCAAGTAGCCCCTTGCAGGTTGGATCTCTGCCAGCCTGCAAGGGAAAACTTGGGGTTCCCCATGTTTTTCTCCTTTAAAGGAGAATCCATTTTTAAAGGTTACTGATCCATTTTTTAAGTTTGTTCATGACCCTTTCATATATTCTTTGATCCACCTTTGGATCGTGACCCACAGGTTGAGAAAAGCTGATGTAGTCCAATTCCCCGCTCCAAGCAGAACCAGCCCCAACTAGATCATCCAAGCCAAAACTTTGTTTAGCCGAGTGTTAAATACATCCAAGGATGGAGATCCACCACCTCTCTGGGTAACCTGTTGCAGTGTTTCATCACCCTCCTCATGGTGAATAATATCTAACCTCTTTCTAATATCCAACCTCAACTTCTCTTGCTGCAACTTGAGACCATTGCTCATTATTCTGTCATGTGCCCCCACTGCGAATGCACCTGGCTGAATCCCCACCATGAATGATCACTACTTTGTCCAAATTGGACCCAGTCTTTGGAGGAGACACCTGGGTCTGGGCAGTCTGGATACTATTGCTAGCTCCAACCTTGAAGGCATACTCCTCACAGGTTGGACACCCTTGCTTGAGGGTTTTAGGCTTGGCAACCCAAGTGCTGCAGGCCCTACTCCTGTGGATGGATCTCCCAAACCTACCTCATACAGAATCCCACCGCAAACCAGGGCACTCTGGATTATAGGCAGATTAACTCCTTGAGGATCAGGTAAAGGAAGGAAAAGGGGAGTTTCTAAAACTACTGTAAATAAAAAGAGCACTACAGTGACAGATACATGGGAAAAAGAACAACCTACCACATCCCCAATAAAGCAAAGCCAAACGCTTTCTCCTATGAAAGCATGGGCAGGCAAGCAACATATTGCAAGGCAAAAGGCAGCATGGGGACTTCAGGCATGTCTTCTCTTCCGTGGTAAGTACCACATGCTGCCCCATGCCCACTCACATCTCACTGTCCATGGGCACTAACCTGAAACAGCTACTTTTATTGAAGAGAAAGAAGATGGGGGATGCCTTCCATGCCTGGAAAAGTGTGTAGGTAGTAACTCTCTACCCTTTTTTACCTTGCAGTAAGTTATCTGTATGCTGATGAATAGGAGATTCACAGCTTCCCTGTGCAGCTTGTTCCACTGAACTGCTGTTCTGACCATTGGGAATGTTTTCTGGAGATTTGATCGAAACCTGCATTTGCTGCAGTTTCAATGGCATGCATCCTTGAACACTGCTCCCCGCAGCAAGAGAAAACAATCCATACCCGTCACCTTTATGGTATCTTTCAACCATTTGAAACCTGTTCTCATGTTCTCCTTTAATCTCTTTTCCTCCAGACTCCATCTATCTAATTCCTTCAATCTGTCCTTTCTTAGTTTCCATTCCAGCCCTTTCACCAACTCCATCACTTGTCTCTGGATCCTTTCTAGTTTCTCTATGTCCTTCTCAAAATGCAGTGCTCAAGAACGGGCATGGTATTCCAGCCAAGGCCTAGCCAGCATCGAGCAGAGTGGTACAATTTTGCATTAGTATATCTTGCTTCTGCTTTTTTTTTTTAACTGCATCACATGGCTGACTTGCATGGAGCTTGAATCCGCCCTAACACCCAGCTCTTCCCCCTCGGTGCAACAGTCGAACCAGTTCTGTCTCATGCATGTGCCTTTGGGTTTTCTTCTGTACATAGCAGCTAACGTGTGTTTGTGAAATTTCATTGTTATAGCTCAGTTCTCCAAATTATCCAGCTCCACTGAATGTTAGTTCTGTCCTCCAAAGTATTTGGACCCCTCCTGGTTCGCTATCTTGTACAATACTGATGAAGTCATTAATAAAAATGGAAGACAGCACTAGGCTTTGTTCTTTTTATCCACCATATCAATTACCCTGTCACAAATGGAAATCAAGTTGGTCTGGCTTGGTTTGTTCTTTAAAAATCCATGTAGGCTGTTATCAATCACGGCCTCGTCCTTCTGATGTTGACAAACTGACTGCTTTTATAATTTGCAGTAGTAACCTCCTAGGTATCAAAGTTGGATTCATTGATCTATAATTCCTGGAGTCCTTTTCTTTCCCTTTTTAAAGATGGGCACCATGTTAACTCTTTTCAGCCTCTGGGGCTTCTCCTTTCATCCAAGAGTTTGCAAATATTATTGCCAAGGGCTCCAAGATTTCTCCATGGAGTGAGTACCCTCAGCATCGTGAGGTGAATTCAATTAAGCTCCGTTTACTTTGATACATTCAAGTTTGTAAAAAATCCCCTGATGGGTCTAGCATGATCTGCACCCTTTTTACTTCTGGATCTATGGAGAAAACCAGTCTTCTTTTCCTGGCCACTCTTTGGAGGGAATACTGCTATCCTAGAGTGGATCCCTTGGGTTGAGAATACAATAGTGCTTAATGACCTATGGTTAATCCCTTGAATGGAGCATCAGTCATTACAGTAAATTGTCTTGTTCTGTACTTGACACCTGCAGTTACAGGTCATTTTATGACCTCAAAATGTAGGTCATACTCTTCAAAATGGTCATTCCAATGTTAATTGAAGGACAAGGACGGATACAGAGATGGCCTTACATATGCTGATCCACCAGTTTGATATTGGTTGTGCTGGAATTCTTGAATTCTTATCGAATAAGTTTGTTTTACTCAAAATTTCAGCCATATTTGATGTGACCCATGAAGGAGCAGTGAGCAATCCACAGACCACAAAGATCATGGGTTGGCTGGATCATAGGTGGTCAGTCTAAGTGGATTGCACTAGGTGAGAGGTCTACTGGAGTGGAAGCTGAGATCAAGCCAGGTATCAGTCCAAGTCCAGGATATCAAGCCAAGTTGAGATGTGGTCATAGTTAAAGCAAGCAGTTGATTCATTGATTCACAGATATTAGGGACTGGAAGGGACCTCTTGTGATCATCAGATCCAGCCCCCCGTGCTTGGTTAGGAAAGCCTGCTAGAGTCAAACGACCCCAGGAAGGTGAGTGTGCAGACATTTTTTGAAGATATTGAAAGTAGGTGATTGTACCACTTCTGTGGGGAGTCTATTCCAGACCCTGGACACTTGAGCTGTAAAGAAGTTTTTCCTTATGCCTAATCTAAAGCAATCTTTTAGCAATTTTTGACCGTTAGTCTGAGTCTTCCCCTGAGGATGCCTAGTGAACAAATGTTCTCCCAGTCCCTGGTGTGCACCTCTTATATATTTATAGGCTGCCACCAAGATCCCTCTGAGTCTTCTCTTCTTCAGACTGAACAGACCCATGTCTCTCAGCCCCTCATTATATGGCCTTCTCTTCATACCTCTTACCTCTAACTAGATGCATAGTCCTCCTTTGGGCTCTCAAGCTTCTCCACAACCTTTCTCCAGTGCGGCACCTAGAACTGGATGCAGTACTTCAGCTGCAGCCTCACCAAAGCCAAGAAAAGTGGGAAGATGACATCTTTAGTCTTATTTGTGATACATCGTAGATGCATGCCAGTGCTTTATTTGCTTTGCTAGCTACGGCATTGCATTGGTGGCTCATGCTCATTGTATGGTCTATCAAGACCCCCCTCAGTTGTGGTGCTCATATGTGTAGCACTGCTGAGCCTGTAAGTATGATCCAGGATGAGAAACCTAAGACAGAAACAGGAGCAAGCAGAGACAGGCAGGAGGATCCAAGCCAGAGGTTCAGAGCACAGAGTTGTGTTCCTGCTAGGATGAAAACCAGAGACTCCTGGCTAGAGGATCTTTCACTTCTGCTCAAGGTCAGACCAACACCATATCTGGGGCTCAGGAAGGAATTTTACCCCATGGTTAGGTTGGTATGAACAGTGGGGGGTTTTGCCTTCCTCTGGCAATTGGGATGTTGAAACACCACAAGAAAGGCAACAACAAAGTTATAAGACAGAAACAGAGTAAAAGCTACAAACATGCTTTTGAATCTTATAGGAAAACCAAAGTTTTGAGGTAGCTGCTGCTTAATTCAGACATCTTCTCACATCCTGGTGCAGTGAAATTCAGATACTCTACTATCC
>NW_017729025.1:5745318-5750845 GCF_001723915.1 Gavialis gangeticus | reverse complement strand
GCTCAAGGTCAGACCAACACCATATCTGGGGCTCAGGAAGGAATTTTACCCCATGGTTAGGTTGGTATGAACAGTGGGGGGTTTTGCCTTCCTCTGGCAATTGGGATGTTGAAACACCACAAGAAAGGCAACAACAAAGTTATAAGACAGAAACAGAGTAAAAGCTACAAACATGCTTTTGAATCTTATAGGAAAACCAAAGTTTTGAGGTAGCTGCTGCTTAATTCAGACATCTTCTCACATCCTGGTGCAGTGAAATTCGGATACTCTACTATCTGCTTTCTGTCATTTGCTTAAGACATGAACTAATAGCCACAATTCACCGTCTCCTGTTTTCTGTAACACCCTGTTGATGCTGATAAGGAGAGACAAATAGCTTAGTATTTTCAGTATCAAGAGATAATGCCAAGCAACCCTTAGACCCCCAGAATAAAGCCTGAGCTGCCGCTTTGATCAGCATGAATAGCTTATTTCCTTTTCTGTTAAAAACAACAACAAGGACGGGGTTAATTTGTGATAATTTTATAGCCTGGATCTGCAATAGATAAGATAGATGAGATGTTTCTATTCCAGTGAAGAACTGACCTATGGCTTTCCTCCTTGCACACATTGTACAAGATTTATGATTGAGAAGCAAGGGATTTGTTGTAGGAATTTCTCAGAGATGTGGGATGTTTGGATTGGACAATCTTTCTGATCTATTCCAATATTATGAGCTTGCAAACAGGACTAGACATGACCCAAGAACATTTATTGCATTGTTCAATGACTTTTTTACTTTACTTGTGATCAGAATCAGGGAATACAGAAAAAATACATACCTCTCTTGGTTGGGGTGCTCCTGAATTTTCCATTAACATTTTCATAGAGGGAGGAAGACATCATCATCCTTTTCCCTACTAGCTATCATCTATCAAATCTCAGGCATACACATCATGTATCACTACACCACCCACCTGCCATTACCTGGTGGGAAAGAGTTACAGTATTGGAAATCTCATTACATTTTGGATAAGCCTCTGAGCCTGCTAGACTCCCTGCTAACATAGTGCTTTGTGTGGTATACTTATACAGAAAGCCATGGAACTGAGTAGAAACAAGCATTTCCTTTCATTGCATTTGTGTTACCTTTGTCAGCTTAAAAGCAAAGCAAATAGACAACCATACTCCTTGTCACACCATATTATGTGTCTGTGATACAGGAGGCAGGCATTTCAGCTATTTTTTTCATGGCTGATGTCTGTTTTCTTTAAGGTGGGAGAGCGTAGGCAGCATGGAGCTGCCCATGCTTTCCATTCTCCCTGGGCTGTCATTTTGAGGGCTTCCAGGGCCCAATCCTGTGCAACCTGGGAATAGTAATTCCTGGGGTAAACAGGATCAGGCCCCTAATGCCCCTGGGCTGCCTGCTCAGATTGCCCCCTTGTAGTGGGGGAATCTCCTGGCATGGGGTTCCCTGAAGGTGTGGATCCTGCTGTGGAGTAACTTGGATCTGAGGATTCCCTGGGTCCATTATTCCTAATGGTAGAAATTATATGTCTAGGTTCTGACTCCTTGAGGTTACTGTAGGCATTAAAGCAGAGTTTAGGAATATATTTTATTTTTTGTGTTATGAGACCACCAAGGAGCTCCACTCAGCAATCTAACATGCACTGTGCTTGGCAATGTACACACATTTATAAACAGAAAGAGGTTTTTATCCTTCAAAAGCTTATGAGTAGGAAAGGAGACAGTAGGTGGATACCACAGAAAGACATAGAATAGAAGGTAATGGTAAGATCTGTGTAACTAGCACCGTTGCTGAACTAGCAATTCTAAGAGAGTCTGTAGATATCACAGCTGTTCTTGGACAAATTACAGTAGCTCTAGGTTAAAGCATGAGGGCCAACTCTTTTAAACAGCCCAACCATACCTGCTTTTGGTGCTGTGTGCATTGGGTCATTATTATGTCCACTCAATTCCATTGTGCATCAGAGAACCCTAGAACCTAGAGGGGAAAAATACTTTCTTTATTCCTAGATAATTTAAGGAGTGAATCATAGGCAACCATCAATCCTTTGAATCATGGTGTATGTGTAAGACGGGGTGGGCAAGATGGTGGATCCCATTGCCAGACTCCTTTTCCCAGCAGCCTAGGCCTGCACAGCTCCCAGCCAGTCTCCATGGAAACCCTGGGATCATGGGGCCATGACAGCATGGAGCCACAGAATTGGGGCCTGGCCCTGGTCCCAGCCCCACACTATCTTGGCCCTGCGATCCTGGGGCCTCCATGGAGACTGGCAGAGAGCCAGGGGGGCAAAGTGCATGGTTGGGCAGGGAGCTGCTCCAGGGCCAGGGCTGGGATCTTAGGGCCATGACATCATGGAGCTGGGGCCAGGACTGGGGTAGAGGTGCAATCTGTTCCCTACATACCCCTGCCCATGAAACCCATGCTCATTGTGGGAGCATCTGGGCAGTGGATCACAGCTGTGCCCTGTCCCCAGCCACATGCTGTCACAGCCCCAAGATCCCATGGTCTCCCTGGCCTAACTAACTCTCTTGCTCCTGGCCGCAGCCCCAACCCAGCCACATAGGTATGCACCCTGCCTGTGTGGGTCCCATCCCCAGAAGTGGGTGGAGGGAGGGTGGGCCAGGGTGCCTAGACAGTGGTGTTAGTTCTGGTGGTGGTAGCAAGAAGGAGTCACAACCATAGGGAGTGCTGGGAAACAGAGTCCTCCGTGGGTCTGATCCAGCCTATGGGCTAGATTTTGTCTACTCCTGGCATAAGAGGTCTAGTCAAGTGCCTGATGAATCCATTTTCTGGCTGACAAGCCCAGTTCAAGAGTAATACAGTTTGTACAAGTTCCAGGTGCTGTCTGAGTTGGAGTACAAATTTACAGCTTGCTGCTTTCTTCTCTCTTGCTTTGATTCTGTCTTCCAGGTCATAGCTACTTCACATTGAGCTCCAATCAGTGCCAGATATTCCCTCCAGACCAGCTGCAATTCTGCACACCTCTCCCAGCTTTCTAAATTGATGTCTGTGACAGACTCATGATCACCAAGCCAACTGATGTGTATGCACTGCCCCTTTGGTCCACATCACACCTAGGTCTATTCACCTGCCATGACTTACTGTTTAATGGGTTTTATTACTGGAGATGGTGTTCAGTGGATCCTGTAGGGCCCAGGATGACTCTATTGGTGCACTTTCTGTGGGGCTCCTTCTCCTCTATACCCCACTCCTTTCCACTCGGGTGTTTATGATCAGCCTACGTGACGCTCAGATGTGGTAATGGGGCCTTCTCCTTCTGCACTGGGGCCTAGTGAGGATGATGACTGCAGGGTGTCTTGCTCCTGCCTTGTAGGGTCTGAGAATTACAACATAAATGAAAATCTAACTTAAATATCCCAGGTGGTGCAGTGGTCATGGCAATGATGCCCCTGCACCAAGCGCTTTCCTTATGTGCATGAGTTTCTTGGTGCCCAAGGCAACCTTCGCTTATCCACCTCTATATTTGCAGTACCTCCTGGTAGGCCATCTTCTGAATCTGGGTTCTGATCTTCTGACCACCTTGCCTGGTATGGTAATGCTGTGCAGCATGCCTTGCTGTGCCCACACAAAGCTTGTGGTACTGCCAAACCCTCATCAGGGCACTTTGGGTTGCAGACGTTCTACCAGGGTGTGCAGTGCCAAGGGGTCTCTGTGCCAGGTTTTCCCTCTAGCAGGTGCCTACAGTGCCCACTGGACTGCCTTCTCCCAATCACACCTGACCTGGGTATTCCTGCATGGGTCACCACAGGTGCTGGAGAGTGGTGTTAGGTCTGGGCTGCATGGCCCACCCACTGCCTCAATTCTGCTGGTGCTTGGGTGGGTCCCTGGTGCCCCATCAGTGGCTGCGACTTCCTGGATTTGCCCAGGGAACTCAGGTCTGGGGAGAGTAACTGGCTTCTAACTGGTCATGAAGAGTGTGTCTGGAATCTCCCCAGATGCTTTGGTGGTAGAATGGTGCCTTCAGGCATGCTAGCCCTGGGAGGAAGCACCAGGTCTTGTGCACCTGTAGGGAGAGCATCCAGCTCCACTTCTAGTGCTTCAGTGTGTGCTCCTCTAATTTCTGTCTCCATGCTGGCTTTAACACCATGGCTTCTGAGCCCTGGACCAACTGGTGGAGCTCCTTTCAGCTGTGTGGTGCAAACTGTCTTGCCCACAGCCCAGCCATGTGGATGTCAGCACCACAGCACATAGGATAGGAGCCTGTCACAATGTTGAACAATTCATATAATTTTTGCACATGTTGGTACTGCTATGAAGGGTGACCTTACTTTCCTGCTTTTGAATCTCACTATACAAAATTTTCTTGGTGTTACGGTCTCCTCCTATTCTCCTGATATGATCGAACCATTGTAGCCTCCTTTTCTTGATAGTGGCTTCTAAGTGTGTCAGTCCTGTGCATTCCAGCACCTCTGTGTTTAGCATTTTGTCTTCCCTTTTTATTTTCAGGCTCTTATGTAGCCATCTCATGTGAAAATGTTCAGTGTCCTGATGCATCAAGCACGTAGTCCATATTTCTGAACCATAAAGCAGGGTTGTCAGCCTACAAGTCTCATGGATTCACATCTTCACCTTAATTGATAATTTGTTGTTATTTCATGCAAGTTTCTGTAATAGCCCAAAATTTTAGCTGCTTTTCCAATTCTGTTAGTCAGGTCAGTCTGAAGGTCAAGATTTATGCTGATTGTAGATCCCAAGTAGCAAAAGCTGTTGACAACAACAGGAGATTTACTCTCCAGAGTGATGTCAGGCACTAGTTCTTCCACCCCTTGGTATGTGATCACAGCCTTCTTGAGACTAATTGTCAACCTGAAGCTCTGGTATGATGCAGAAAATCTGCCCAAGAGATTTTACCGGCAATGTTCAGGGAGTGAATACAAGTTTAATAAACAGTGTAAAACCTATCTGAAGTTGGAATGCTTTTTGCATACATTTCTGCTGGAAATGATGCAAAATCTTTAAGCAGTATGGTGGGTTTATTCTTATTTTATTTTTGTAAATGATATGGTTGAAAATGTCAATTTAAATAACAGGAAATGGTTTGAATTTTGCCTTTGGGGGAAACTAAGCTCAGGCAGCTGCTAAGTCAAAGAGGTCTCAAATTGCAGACTTAAATGTATTTGGGGGGAAAAAAAATCCCAGGTATATTTTGTACGTAATCAACTATACAGATCAATCAGCAAGGTTGATTTCTGATTGCTTAAGGTATTTAAAACACAAACCGAGAATATTGCAAGCATTTACTTAGTTCAGCCCGAATTAAGATCGTATTTTTATGGAAATCGATAAGGCTGCATAAGTTTGAATGACACAAAGATTTCTTGGGCTTATTTTTATCATCTTTGTAATCGCTTCACTATGATACATTATCACCACCTCAGAAATGACACTGGTGGGGGGAAAAAAAGGAATGAATATCTTTTTGATAGCACAACTCATACCTGTTTTTAGTTTTACTGGCTGGATGTGAAGGAATACAGGAGATGGTGTTTAACCTGTATA
>NW_017729025.1:5737645-5740318 GCF_001723915.1 Gavialis gangeticus | reverse complement strand
AAGCCAATTGCTCCAGTTCATAGATAGGTTCAGATTTCCCAGTGATCAACCTGATACCATCCACCCCGCGTGCTTACCAAGCCCTACAAAAAAACTTCATAAAAAGTAAGCTTTGAAATATTGATAAATAGTGTCCTTGGTGTGTAAACAAAATTGTCCATCAGTTGCATTAGATTCATTCTGAGACATGCAGTGTGTTAAATCAAGATTTTAATTAGAGGGCTGCTGCCTTAGGTGACAGAGCAGAACACTGTGATTTGAGGGTCATTGTTTAAAATGATAGGGGCAAATCTGGTCCCCTACATGCCTTCTGCGTAACATCAGAGTTGGAAAGAGCCAAAAGTCCGAGGGAAAATTACTTTTGTTCAGGAGCACCACAAGGCTGATGCAGACTGAGCCTATGCTACCCATCTTTGCAAGTCCCAAGATAAGGAACATGCGAGGGTTGGAGCTATAGCACTCGGTGCTATAGAGATCCTAGAATACAGTGCTGTAGTCTATAGGAAGCTTGAAGTTGCTGTCAGTTAGTGCAGTCCTGAGGATTCTCTAAGTTTAATATATATTAAATGTGTGCGTGTGCATATCTTTATATATAAAATGAAGTGTATGTATGTATGTATGTCTGCTTATAACTTGAGAATGTCTGGTCCTATCTACTCTAAAACTTCCAAAATCACTGAATACTGTTAGGGTGACAGTATTTGGATCTTGGAGAGCATTGGATTTTCAGCTGAATAAAAGTCTGTGACCTGTGGCCTAGCAGAGCTGCTAACCACAAGGCACAATGATGTTAAAAGTAACATTGCAAGATGCTTAGGCAAGCATTTTCTTAACAATATAGTAGTGTTGTAAGATATATCGCTCATTATGTATCGTTAGGAGGTAAAGCAGATTTTGCTTATGTTAAGCCAGCCATTTGGTTATGCTAAGCAGCCATCCTAACTGTCAACCATTTTCTGAAAAAGCAGCAAGTGAGTTTGTGTAAGTCTGTGTGCTGTGAATGAAGTGAAGTCTTAGGAATGTGGAGATGGTACAACATAGGACTGAAAAACAGACTGGAATGTGAAAGACAACATGTAACTGGTAACAGAATCAGAAATAAACATATGCCAAAAGGTGAATGGTGACTGGTGAAGAGGCATCCAGAAGCTTCCAAGTTTTGGTCAAAGTTTGCCCAGTGACCAAAGAAGTAGAGTCAAGGTCTTAGACATGCACTCATAGCAAAAAGGAATGTAAATGAGTAAAATGCATCAGTAATTCCATGTTAATGAAACAAACAGTAAACTGAGGAGGAGCTTAAAATTGGAAGAACTAAGGGTGGAACAAAGGAGGGACAAGGGTGGAGTAAATGTTAATGACTATAAACCAAGGTGTATAAATATGGGGAAAAAAATAATGTTTACAGTGGCTCCCCAGTTTCTTTGGGAACTAGTCCGAAGTTGTTTCCACTTTGAATAAAGCTCTTGCTAGCAGTGTGTGCTGCTGTTGCTTTCTGAGGAATCGGATTGTCATCTCCCTAGTTGTTGGGCGCCGCATGGAGTTGGAGCCTAACAAATACTACCCAAACGATTGCTGAGAACTGTAAACGTTTAATTTTCTTGGAGAGGAAATATGTCATGTGAGCTAATCAGTAAAGCTGCAGAACTGAGCAGGTGAGGGTCTGTTCCTGTATTCTGACTAGATGCAGCATTCCCCTAGGCCATGTGTAGATGAAATGATGGCACTTTAAAGCCAGATAAATACTTTTGCACTGCTTTAATGGTGTCAGTGTTTGCATGCGTTGGTGGCATATTGCTCATTAATTCCAGCCGCTGTAGGAAATTCAGCAGCATAATGCACCTTAAATGACTTGGGGTGCAGCAAACTAAAATTCCTCTGAGGATTTTTAGTTTGCTGCCTCTACAGCCGCGGAGCAAAGCACTGGACTCTGTGCAGCTCAAGGGCTCTTGCAGGAAGCCCTGAAGCAACTTGAGAAGGCATGTTCTGCCCAAGAAAAGTGGTGAGCCTGATCTTTTGGGGTTTTTTTCCCTGGGGAGCCTGCCTAGCCGCCTGCCTGAGCTGCGCAGGGGCCCGGTGCTTCCCTCTACAGCTGTGGTGCCCCCATAGGACTGCCCAAGCCAGGTGCCTGCAGGTGGGTGCTGCCTGGGGAGGGAAGGGGAATATGAAATGTATCTCCACACTTCTAAGATACTGGCTTCTCTATTATGTTAGAGGTTAGTGAGTGCATCTACACATGAACTTTAATGAGAATTAGCCTATTTTAATGGGCATTAAAGTGTCACCAAAAAAATAGTGCTATTTAGTTAATGTCCATTAAAATAAGTTAACAAGCATTAAGCATTTCTTTAAAAATGTGCTCTTTACTTAATGTGCATGAATACAGGTTAATATGCAGTTTCCTAGTACCTCACACTGGAGGGTAGGGTGCCTATACATGAGCACTGAAGCTGCTCCAACATGATGGAAATCTAGCATTTTGGAGCAGACTCAAGTCCGCTCAAGCATGGCAATTGCTGCACTCCAGCAGCCTCCTGTGTCTTGTGTATCAGCATCCCCATGCTTAAAAATGCTGCCAGGAGTGCTTGAACTAAAGCTCATCAAATAAGCTTCAGTTCAAGTGCCTCTGCTGACTTTTTAAAGTGTGGGGACACTAATGCAAGAGATGTGGCAGTG
>NW_017729025.1:5731361-5732645 GCF_001723915.1 Gavialis gangeticus | reverse complement strand
TGCTCCAACATGATGGAAATCTAGCATTTTGGAGCAGACTCAAGTCCGCTCAAGCATGGCAATTGCTGCACTCCAGCAGCCTCCTGTGTCTTGTGTATCAGCATCCCCATGCTTAAAAATGCTGCCAGGAGTGCTTGAACTAAAGCTTACTTGATGAACTTTAGTTCAAGCATTCCTGCCAGCATGCTTAATTACAGGGACACTGATACACAAAATGCACCACTCCCTGAGCACCTGTAAAAGTGACCAGAGGTACTAGATTGAATGGGCATTAACTAAAGCACATTAATGCATATGTAGATGTGCCCAGTATAGCTGGAATTCTCCTTTCCTTCTGTTTGCCTATGGACTACTTGCTGGCAACAGGTGGGATTGAAAAACAAAGAGGGAATCACTAGCCCCATACCTTTAAATTTTCTTTTTTCCCCCCCTTTGTTTATCCTCTTCTCTTTTACCCACCTATAGCTGCCTTCTGATGGTCCTGAGAGGGCAGTCCATGGCTAAGTGCTGTGACTGGGCTATTGCCACAAGGAAAAGCCAGCCAGACTCCAGTCAGGCCATTATACAGAGAAGAGCTTCTCATTTGCTTACCGGACCACAGGCCCGAGCCTCTAGATGGGAAAGGTTAGGTTGTCCTTCAGGCATAGAACTGGATTTATTTAAGATATCCCTATTGAAGGGAAATCTCCAGGGTTAAATTGCCACCTCCTGGCTGCAGTCCCTAGAGGCTTTTCTTATTAGTCCTACCCTGATTTTATTGCATTTGGAGTCAGACAAATAGGTGAATTTATAAAAAGGCTACAATCTTTTGTGGAACAGCACCAGGCAACTATTGCTGGTTGCTGTATATACAGCTTCAACAACCTAGACCCTATTTTCTGTAACCTCTAAGCAGAGGCATGTCAGTCTAAACAGCTTTACTGCATATCAGCAGGAGATGCCTAACCAATGGCTTCTACTATTAGAGATTTCATAATGAAATTAGAAATGGATACCTGGAATATGTCAGGTACTGAGACTGGGCAAAGAATCCCTGACTTCCAGAAACACTTTTGATGGCATTTGCCTTCAATTGAATAACTTTTTATTAAATATTGATCTGTGAATTTGATAAAAGAAAACAAATCGGGGTCTGTGGCATCCCATCTACTTTTCCACCCTTAAACTTGAAATCTACAGTCCACCCTGACATCAGTCTTCATAGCTGTAGTTTCAAAGGAAGGTCCATTTTCATATCTGATATATTCTTCCAAATACTTCTGCTTTGGATGCCTACTATTGTGG
>NW_017729025.1:5711572-5726361 GCF_001723915.1 Gavialis gangeticus | reverse complement strand
TTATTAAATATTGATCTGTGAATTTGATAAAAGAAAACAAATCGGGGTCTGTGGCATCCCATCTACTTTTCCACCCTTAAACTTGAAATCTACAGTCCACCCTGACATCAGTCTTCATAGCTGTAGTTTCAAAGGAAGGTCCATTTTCATATCTGATATATTCTTCCAAATACTTCTGCTTTGGATGCCCACTATTGTGGCACATTGCCATGTAATGCCACTCCCACAGAGAAAGCTTTGGAAGTCTTCAATGAAAGGTTCGATAAAACAGGAGTTTCTAAGGTGGGGAAAATAAAATCCAAAGTGTTCATTATTAACTGTACTGACCCCCAAGGCTGAAACCTTGAACAAGCCAATTTAAAATCCAATTATGATGTTGTATGGGCTTCACTCCATAAGCCTTTGGAGCTCTCTGCCAGGATCAGAGTAATAAACTTCAGGTCTTCAGTACACAATGGACACAATCTCCTCTGCTTAATGCTACTACATCCTCCAGCACTACCCTTCAGAGTACTGGACTGCAAGGGGGCATTGGCGCAACAAGAGTGCACATGTTAAAGACTTGGTGCTGCCTCAAGGCTACAAGTTCTCTTGTATCTTTAAAGCCTCTTTCTCCAAAGGGTGCTAAGTTTCATAAATAGGAAATAACAGTGCAACAGCCCCTGGAACAGAAAAGAACCAAGGTTGTTCTTGGAGTGCCTATGGGTAAACTAACCAGCTCAGGCAACCATCCCACACCCAATAGCAGCTTCATAAAGTATCATAGCATCATAGAGAAGTAGGCCTGGAAGAGACTCCAGAGGTCACATCTAATTTAACCCCCTGCCTGAGGTAGGATCATCTCTATCCAACCCATCCTATATAAATCCATCATCTAAACTACCATCAACCCTGACACAACACTAGACATAACACCCTAACCTACCAGAGGTAAAGCAGGGGAACCATGGCAGCCTGTTTCCACAAAAGGTTCTCATGCTCAAGAGATCCGACATCATATACTTACGATTTACCAATTATGAGGGGGACAAGTTCTGGACAAGGCAAAGAGAATTAATCCAGATTCCAGATGCTGGATCTACCCGTTTCAGTTTTTCTCAGGTCTAAGACAACACATTTTGGCTGGCAGAGTTATCTGAGCTGGGAGTGTGGAAAGACCACATCATCTCACTGGTGTAGATATGTCAGCAAGTTGCCCAGTGTAGATACTGTCATGCTGACAAAAGAGGCGTGCATCAGTAACAATGCTAGCAGGAAAAACTCGTTTTCCAGATTTCAACCCATTTCTAGGAGGGGACTATGCCAACAGCCCAATGTAAACTTTACCACCAAATGCAAGTACCTACCTGCACATGGGAATCAGGTTATTTCTCAAGCTGCTCACCTTGAAGCTGGGTACCAGGCAAGGTTACTTTTCTCCCACCAGACACTCCCCTTTGTACCTCCAAGGATCACATTAGCTGTTCTCACCAGAGTTTTGCACTGAGAGTTCACGTTGAGGTACTCAGCTAAACCCAGCTAAACTGCTACCCAAGACAGACCTGTCCTCTGTGTAGTACAGCCTGCATTCTTTGTTCTGAGATGCATTTGGCTGTATTATAAGCACAACACATTTTGCTGGGCTGTGACCATGTAACCAAGTGATGATTCATTTCACTAACTGTAGCCTGCCTTCCTCACTGTCTACTGCCCTGCGAATCCCTGTCACCTGCAAACTTGACCAGCAAAGAAGCTATCTAATTTTCATTCACTAGAATATTTCCATTATATCATTTTCTACATTCATGAGGAGAGTAATAGTAAAAGTAGCAGCACTGGACCAAGAACTGATTACTGCAGGAAACCCATTCCCCACTGACAACTACATTTTGAGATGTGTCAGCAAGGCAGTTTTCAATTCATCGCATGTATGCCCCGTCAGTTTGATATAAATCAAGTTTTTTAAACACAACACTGCATGGTGACAACCTAGAGAAATACAAATATAGGCTGTATCAACGTAGTTGTCTTCACCAACCAAAGGAAACTGCTGTCAAAATAAAAGACCAGGTTTATTTGAGAAGTCCTGCCTTCCATTGGACCATGAATTAAGTACATGTGTAGTCTCTAATTCTTTGCTGATAGACTCCCAGATTAATCCTTCTATTACATTACCTAGGATCAATGCTCAACTAATTGGTCTATAGTTGTCTAGGTCAGCCCTCTTACCCTTCTATATTAGAACTGCAGTGACAATCCTCTGGTCCCTTGGAATTCAACCAACTTTTTGAAAGAACAAATATTAACATTAGTAATTCAAAGACCTTCTCCGTTACTTCCTCTGAGACCCTTGGGTGTAATTTATTTGAGCCTCTTGATTTGAAAGCATTAATTTTAGCAGCTGCTGCCTCACACTGGCCTTCACTACAGATGGTAAAGTTTCTATGCTATCCGCAAAAGGAAAGTGCATTTCTGCTTTTTCTACTCCACTGTTGGCCATTTTGCCATCTGCATCTAGCAGTGGACCTGTGCCACATGTGGTAGTTCGTTTACTGCTGATATACTTAAAAAGTCCTGTAAATTATCTCTCAGTGTACTGCCCACTGGTATTTTACCAATTCTGTTGACTTCCCTCATTCAATTAGACCATTCCCTTCTTAGTGACCTTCATATTTTTACATGCAACTTATATAAATTTCCTTTTACTTCCCTTTTTAATAACCGATGTAGAATTTTTTGGGAGACATGTTACCACATCCACATCTCCTTTCAGCAAGGGTGGCTTGTACCTCAATGCAATTTTTCTATGGAACCATTGCTTTTTAGGTTGGACTTAAACACTCCCCAAATGTCTTTAACACTCCCCCACATTAATTCAGTGTTCCCACTCAATCATACCAAGAACTCTTTAAGATTTACAAGACTGGCTGGTGCCAAGCTCCTTTTATGCCATTTTGTCAAATGATCCCTAAGCATCAAGATGAAACAATCAGGCGCCTAAGCAATAAAACACTGTTGCCCTTTATGCTGTATCTCTCAGTGTGATAATGCAAAAGTTAAGGCACTTTTATGGACTTGTGGTGCAGTGAGTGATTCCCAGTGAATAGGAGTCCTCTTTCCTTTTAGACTCCTTATGGAAAGTTGTAAGGTTTCATAGCCTGGTGTCAGTCATGACAAATGCTCTGGCTGAATGAAGCACTCAAGACTATAAACGGAAAATGATTACTCCAGGAGTACTTTGATGAGTTTGGAGAAAATCAGACATCACTTTCTGTCCCTGTAGCCAGTGAAACAAATTAATGGAAAGGTGGTTGGAATGATAATAATCAGTAAAAGCATTTTTTATGAGTAGTTAGTGATGTCCCTTTCTGGTTGGATGCAATTATTTTTCATTTAGGAGATCTAAATGACTAAACGAAAGGACCTGCAACTTCACTCGTTTCATTCCCCATCACCATACCAAATTACAGTACAGGAGATGAAATCATCCTAAGGGTGAAAAGAATATAGAACAATGAACTAAGCAAGAATTTTAATTAATCATGCATAGTCTTTAATAACCCTTTATAGATTGCATTTTCACATATTCTTCCATTAGACAATATATTTGGAACATAAAACAGTTCACATTTTTGGATAGTCTGGGCTAGCATCTGCTTCTTTATTGCCTAACAATCAATGTACCCATAGATAAAGGACATCATGGGAAGGAATAGACAATTATAGTCGCTTTAAAATAAAATCGTCAGGACTGAGTTAGCATAAAACAGGGTTGGATTGTTAGTTATATGGCAATATTATATTAGCATAGAGTGATATAATGCAGTAAATCCTTTTTATGGAGTTGTGGTCTCAGCTTTACCGTTATTTTAAGGTAGGTTTTTATCATTTGTTTTCTTTGGGTCCCATTCAAGTCTACAAAATGACCCATTCACCTAACCCTATGACTAAAGCAAGGTAAATATTGGACTCAGATTTGTGGCATCATTTTTTTTGTTATGGCAAGCTTTGAAACATATCTTGGCTGCTAACGTTCAGTTTTAAATGATGTTAAGACTTGTTTTTATTTACTTATTTGGTTTAGATGCTGCCCTCCCCAAAACAGGCAGCTTACAATAACTAGATACATTATTAAAACAGATAAAATGTTAGAAGAAAATTATATAGGATAGAAAATAACTCTCCAGGTGATGTCCCCAAACCCTACCTGTTGAAGGTCTACCCAAATGAAAAGTTTTTGCAGATCCTTTGAGAAAGTGGATTATGGTTAGCTTGGACTATTGGGGGCCTCAAGGGGAAGGGAATTCCAGAGCTGAGGAGCAATCACTGAGAACAACCTCTTATATGCTCTTGCCAAATGAACTTAGCATACAGATGGAACTGGCAGGAGAGAGGTTGCTCTTGGCTGACCTTAGGGAGTATGATATATGCATAAGGTAGAAGGCAATTGCTAAGGTTTGTAAAGCCTAGACTGTTTAGGAGTAATAGGTCAAAGTCACCTTGAATTGCTCCTAGAAATCTGCTGGAAGCTAATACAGACTGGCTGTGTCTACACATACATTTATGCTGGCTTAAATTTACTGCACAGTAAATTACTGTGCAGTAAATGGGAATAAGCCAGCATCTAGACATGCAGGCATTAAAGCACATCATTAACACTGTGTGTGGACTGACTTGGAACTAAAGTTAGTCCCCAAGTCAGTCCACACACACTGTGTTACTGCGCAGTAAGGCATTTACACGTGCCTTACTGTGCAGTAACTAATCAGACATAAATTTGATGATTTATGATGCAGGTATCAAATTTATGCTCAAGTCAGCATAAGTCACCATATTACTACACAGTACAGCCATGCATGTGTAGACGCATGCCTGTACTGTGCAGTAATTTTGGTTAATGCATAGTAAATGAGCACATGTAGACATGTCCACTGTGAAAAATCCCTGCTAAAAATATATGCTGTTAATAACTGAATTCAAAGTCAGAACTGAATGACTTTTTTTACAAGAAAAGCCTAACTGCCCTATTTTTTAAATTGATAATGAATAAATATTTGGGGGGGGTTTAAAATGTGTTAATTGCAAAAAAGAATATTAGGAAAATAATGAAGGTACATGTTTTAAAGTACTGGGTTAATTAGCAGAGTTCCTTTGTATTTCTATAACAGTAAGAAGTCACAAGATAGTTTTGTGCACCTTGCTTTCTGCTTGTTGTTTTTAATGCTGCAGCTAGAGTCTGTGCTAATTCCTTCCAAAAACTATGCAGGACTGTTATGTTCATCAAAAGGTTTGTTTCAAATAATCTACTACTACTGTAGAGACAGCTTTGCCCAGTTACACATCTAAGGATAATTTTCAAGAATGGCCAGAGAAAAGGAGGTTATAATTTCTATACTATTTCCCCCTTTGAAATGAACTGAAGTTATGCTTACCATCTACACTAGCTGTTGTTGCACTAACATTACAATAATACCCACCCTAGAAAAATGACAGAGAGTTGTCATCATCATTTACCAGCTGTGGTTATTGCTATGTGCATTTAGCATTAGATACACAAAAGTGAATTTGCCAGAGGTCCAAAATGTAATCAAGCATAAATCCAGCTTAATCTTAACTACAAAGAGAACATATCTATGCTTACCAAGAAGGTTTTTCTTGGAGTCATAAGATCCATGGGGCCATCAGCATAGTCATGTCACCTTATTTGCAGTTCAGGATAGAATCAAACTTGTCAGTCACTGGCAATGGGGGAATACCATGCATCCTGAAACACCTTTCAGTTGCAATAGTTTCCATAGGCAAGATAATTCAAATCTCTTTTCCTAAACTACTCATCATGTATTCTATAGACCTGTCTCATGACAGCAAAGCCAGGCCTTTAGAAATCAATGTCCTTTATTCTAGGTGATCTATTAAAATGGCAGTCAGTCAGTCTTAATCAAAGAGGAAATTTTACAATTTTCTTCATGCAGACGTCCAAATTACAATAGGATTTTCATAGCCGCGTGCCTCTAGGCCATGCCCCAGTTCCTTTAAATGGCAACAAAAAAAATCCAGAAGAAGGGTATTATACAGAAATATATATATCCTTCTGTATCGTTCCTTAGAAAGTAAGAGGTGGAGAATGTCAGAAGAAAAGAAATGGCATGGGTTAAGTCTGTATGATCACTGGTACAATTTGATGAACACCAGCATTAGTGGCCATGTGGCCAACTAGAAGATCTCAGTACAGGAGACAGCAATACTCGGAGCAGAGTATTGTTTGGCTCAGCACGGGCATGGCCTCAGCTTTAAGTACTACACTTTAAGAAAGATATTTGTACCTTGTAGTGAACAGAGCATAGAACAAGGAGCAATAGGTTTAGTTTGCAACAAGATGGATCTAAGCTGGATATTTAGAAAAAAAGACTTTTAACCGGGAGGATGATGGAGTCTAGAATAAGCCACAAAGAAGGGTGTGGCATCTCAATGACTGACTGCTTTTAAGGTTAGGCAAACTTCTGATTACTTAGGTATAGTGGATCCTGCAGAGGAATAGGCTAAATGACTTTTTAAGGTCCCTTCAAGAACCACTTTTCTCTGGTGTCATGACTAAATCTCATATTTTAGTTAGCTTACTAATGCAATGAGAAAGATTTTGGCTCATGTGTTGTTATATTCTTTGGGTTCAGGATAATTCTTCTCCTAGAAGACTGGTGTCTTAATGGGCTGAAAGAATTGGCACCATTAACTTGACCCCATCATCAGAAAACATTAAATAGGGTTCACAGTTTTGAGGACAGAACAGTCAAGCTGCTTGGTTACCATGGCAAACGCCACAGGAAACTCATGTCAAAGTGTGGAAATTTATTGACTAAGATACACAAAAGGAAAAAAAAAAGCATCAAGTGAAAACAGAGTATTTTGAAACTGAAATCAAGTGGCTATGCAGAACGAAGCAGCACAACTCATCAGAGCCCCTAGTTCAGAGAGAGCATCAGTTAAAGTTCTGCATCTTGGCAAGCAGGAAAAAGTGCTGTTGTTCAGTTCGGAGCCGTGGCTGACAGTCACTTTGTTTGACTCTGATAAAACAAACAGACACAGGCAGACATGAAAGGGTAAAGCTTTGGAGGATACAGGCTTTTTGTTGATATTCTCAGAATACAAAGGAGCTAGTCAGGCACAGACACTGCTATGGGATGGAGGGTTGGCCATGGTGGCTGCTTTGAGCTCTGGCTCCCTTCCTCATCCAGGGATGCCATCTAGGTGGTCAGTCAGTAGCGTGTGCATAATTGCCGAGCCATGCGATAGCATCCTCAGTGGCCATGTGCAGTTCCTGTGGTACAAAGCTGAAATTAGTCAGTGAGCAGCCATCAACAATATGTAACAGGGTGTCTGTTTTGCCACCGCTACAGTCGGGGTTGTCATGAAGACCCCAATGGTGGAGATTGGCCACGCACAGAACTTGACCTGTCCGGGACCTATTCAGGCCCACTGATGGTGTGGCAGGTTGAAGCCAGGTGGGCAGACTGCAGGATCTGTGATAAGGATTGATGGTGATGTTGCCTCCATTCTTCACACCAGAGGATCTCTGCCATGCGGTCCTAGTGTGGCAGTTTGGACCACAATGATGATAGACATGCAGCAGGTGGATTTAGGAGATTGTCATACAGTGGCAGGCTTGGATTGACATAGATCTTCTCCAGTAGCTTGCTAGTTGCAACTTCCTGTCATATATGAGATGGTGATATAGGAATGTAAAATCTTATTTTACCCAGGATCCTGTGTCACAGGGGCAGAGAGCGGATGCTGAAAGGGAGAGTGAATGATCAGAGTATTTTCCACTGTTTCTCTCCCACTTGTAGCTTTGAGCATTTAGGGTGTAAGAAGCTTTGATACAGAGGCTGTATCCCTAACTCCCATGCTCAATAGCTACTGACGCACCTTTCCTTCAAGAATGTGCCCATTACCTTCGTGAATCTGGCTAAACTATCAGCTTCCACAACAGATTGTGGCAATGAGTTGTACATTTTAATTACACACTGTGTGCAAAAGAACTTCCCTGATGGTCAGGGGTTGCACACTGATGGGCTAAGCTAGGGGCAAAATGGTGATTCTATGATGCAGGAGATTCAAGATTGAAGGGCAGAGTCCTTGAAGTGACATGGAGTCTTTAGAGCCTTCCTTTTGTTCTTCCCTGGGGAATTCTCAGGACCTTGTTCCATGTTATACCACGAAACGCACAAATGTTGATTGACTTAGTGCTAACTTGTAGTCACACATTCAACTTGAGTGACACATCTATAAGGAGTGGCCACATCTTAATGGAAAAGGAGGTGGGTTATGCAGATCAAAGATAATCCTGCCCTGGAATGGCATAACTTTGAGCTGCATAATTAGGGACATATTCAAATTGTGATTTCAGGTTTTTTGGGGAAACCGTGATTTGAGGTAGTTTCCATGAAAAGCAGGACCCCCGTGTTTTTGGTAGAATCACTAGGGGAAAACAGAAGTATTGAAATAAAATGCTGGCTCCCCATGGGAGCCAGCAGTTCTCATGGCCACCAGCACACAGAAAAGGAGCCAAGATGGTGGTCATCCCCTCCTCCCTCTGTCACTAATTGGCTAAGAGGACTGCCCATTGTGCAGCCCTGCACCTTTCTGCCAATCAGCGGTAACAGGTGTAACCACATGAATGGCAGTCCTCTCAGGCAATCAGTGGTAAAGGTGGGGCTGCCAGAAGGGCAGCCTTTTCAGACAATAATCAGAGAGGGGTAGGACCACCACTGGATCCCCTCAGCCAATTAGCAGCATGGGGGGCCCTCACTGTAAAAAACCCATGAAAATGGCAGGCACCATGATTGGCCCATGAAATTGCCCACCTGCCTTCTCAATTTTAGTAGGTCCCTACACATAATGACTACTTTAAGCTACTTTAAGGTGTTAACATGTGGCTAAACCAGGGACGAAGAGCTCTAGGAGCTACCCAAAATTAATGTGTAACACTTCCCCAGGAAGTCTTGTTTTTAAGGACCCCAGAAAGGAGTAACAGGCACAACAGTCCAACCTGTCACTATTTCATTCAGCAATTAGGCCTGCCTTCTGACACAGCAGTTTTGGTCCACTGATTTCCAGTCCCACACTTCTCATTTATCAGATATGATCTCAACCGTCTTCCAGCTGTATCTGTAGGCCTCTTTGCTTGAGCTGTTTGCACCTCTCCTGTCAACATTTATTGCTAGAGGTGGTTCAGAAGCCTTCACTTACTTTCTCACATCTGAATGCACTGCTGACATCCATCTTCTAGGTCATAATTATTACAACCTTATAACATTTACAAAAGTCTGCTAGGCTAGCCACTATAACAGGAGCATTACTTACGAATGATGTCAAAGAATCTTTCACGTGATCTATGAACTCAGAAGTGTATCCATTTAGCTGCAAATGCCCCTTGCATTATTTAGTTTTCTTGGTTGCATTGTGTAAGACACAGAGGAACTTTCTTTTTCATGTTATAAGAAGTCTACCGGGAGGAATATTTCAGACTCTCCTAATGAGGAGCACTGTTACCATTCTGAAAGAGCCAGCTAGCATTTTTCACAAACAATGTGCCAGTGCTTCTTCCCTGATAGCGTTAAGATGATATCTAAATTACTGCAAAGGCAGAATAGAGAATATAGAATTAGAATGGAATTATGCTTAGCCAGCGTAGCTCCTCATTTCTAGCTGTTTGTTATTTCTTTGCTGCACTATTGGAGTTCTTACTGTTCACTTACAGGCTTTTATTCCCAACAAATTAGTCCTGGGTAAGAAAGAAAACTATTTGACTCACAGTAAACTTTTAAACTGTTTTCACTGTCAGTCCTACAGTTACTTCATAGACTGCAGCTGAGTGGAAGCAGACTTCTCCCAAGTTACAGTGGTCTCTCTTTCCTTGATACAGTTGGCCTTGCCCTGTATCTCTTGCAGCCATTTGCAGTGTGCCCAGTGGCTGTCAGGCCTGAACAGGCCTTCAGCTTCTGGTCCTCTTTCCTTCGGCTTCTTTACCTTCCTCCACCTTTCACTGATCTCTGATTTTTTTTACCCTTTCCTACATTTGGTTCCTCCCATTTTAGTATTTGAAGCTAGTATCAGCTGTGAGATCACTTGGACCAGATCAGTGACCAGATGAGATCACATATACCATAGCAAGGGATATTTATTAGGGCTGTGTGAAATTTTGATGGCCGTTTCTTTTCAACACTGTTTCAACTCATTTTGAGGTTGAAAAAGCAAAATTGAAATGAAACAAAGGCCATTGAAATAGCCTCAAAACAAAATGATGCTAGTCAAAACATTTGGAAAGTTGAAATGTTTGAACCATAGCACTGGGGATGGGCAGTTAGTCCAGCTGGGCTGACATCCTGTCCCTGGTGCTAGATCATGCAGGGGAAAGGAAAGCAGCCCAGCCGGGCTGCCTCACCACCCCCCCCCCACTCTAGATTGCGTGGGG
Source organism: Gavialis gangeticus (assembly GCF_001723915.1). Classification (NCBI taxonomy): domain Eukaryota; kingdom Metazoa; phylum Chordata; order Crocodylia; family Gavialidae; genus Gavialis; species Gavialis gangeticus. The sequence goes on along the minus strand of NW_017729025.1, from coordinate 5,715,911 downwards.
AGGGGGAAATTCAGCCCAGATGGGCTGCCTCACCATCCCTGGTGCTAGATCACACCGGGGGGGGGGAGAAGCAGCCCAGTGTGGGGATCAAGAGGCAGCCCACATGGGCTGCTTCTCCACCCTGGTGCAATCTGTGGAGTCAGCCCAGCTGGGCTGAGTTGCTTTCCCCAGCTCCATAGTCTGGCGAAACAGTTGAAACAGGGTCAAAACAGCTTCACTGTTTCAACAAAGCAAGGCTGTTTTGATTCAAAATTGTATTCAATACAAAACACTATTCCACACAGACCTCAAAACTGAAGTCAGAACAGAACAGTGCCATTTCGCACAGCCCTAATATTTATGTGCCCCATCAGATATGCCATCCAAATTAAACCCAGCCTGAATTCATGGTCCAGAGCTGAGCTCAGCTACAGTCCCCCTCTGTGAACTTGGGCAAATCTTCTAATCTCTCCTGGCCTTAGTTCTCCATCCATTAAATATGAACAGTAATGCCTCTTGTCTGCTTATCTTGTCTATTTAGATGGCAAGCTCTTCAGGGCAGAGGGCAGCATATGTGGTACCAATATGACTATAGTAGAAATACTATGTTTGTATTAAATATTCATATTGTCAGGGAGAATTACTTTGTTTAATACTGGATAAAGCATATAACTGAGAAAATGGATTTAATCCAGTTATATTTCTCTGACTTGTGATGTTTAACCTGTATGTGAACTCCTTTGCCATTTTATGACTCTTTGGGGCTTCCTCTACCATCCATTATTCTTATTTTATTTATCTTATACTCAAAATCTTTTGTGTCAATAGAGTCATTTACAAGAGACTAATAGGATTTATCGCCTTTTATAAATTAGAGTTATAGAATATTACCTACTTCTCTTAGTTCTCAACCAGCAATCTTGATGATTTATGACATTTAATGACACTGTATGGCATAACACATTTATTTATTTTAGCGTTTCTGCCAAGCCAAGCACTGTATGATGAAAAATGTCACTTCTAAGGGCACCTAGGAGATTCAAACAGAAGATGTAGAAGAATATGCTCTATTTCCAGTCTGGCAGTCACATTTATTAAAGCAATTACATTAAATAAAAATTAGCTTAGAAGATCCACCCCATCTTTAAAACAAACCTATCTCCCCAGATCCCCAGGCACTAAATATTAAATATTATAAATTAAATATTATATATATTTAGTAAGCAACAGGGGTGGGGGGGTGTAGACAACATCAGGAATAGGTGTTGGTGGCAGGCACAGGGATTGAGGGGGGCAAGAGGAAGGGGAGAAGGTAAGGGAAGCAAGGGGCAGAAATCTGGCCCCTTGACCCCCCCCCCACTGCTGTTTTTGCAGACTGAATTTAAGACATCCCCCAAATAATTAGATTCTATACATGGAAAATTATAATAAATGTATATTTTTCCATGTACAGAATCTAATTCTTGGGGCTCCATCTTAAATTCAAAGTCATCTTGGATTCAGATAAATATGGCAATTTAAACCATTCCAAATGTCTTTGGACTGATAATTATAATATTTAATATTTAGTGCCTGATCTCTTTAGAAATGAAGATCCATACACTTCATTTACACAGATCTTGGGGGCTTATTGTTCACAAGGAGTCTCAGAATACTGAATACATGGTATTTTTTTATTTTGTTTTCTGGAGAGAGGATATTCTCTCCTGGCTTATCCCAGCTTCCAGATACAAAGCCCTTCTTTGGTGAGATTAAGCACAGCCAGTACAAAAGACGAGTATCTGAGAAATACCAAACATTACCTGTCATCCTGCGTTGTGCCCAAAACTGACTCAAGAATAGTTTAGGTCTGAAGAACTCCGAAAACAATGCTAAAGAGTGTCACTAGAGTTATGGGTTGGCAGTTCCCTTTGCAGTACTGATACTTAAAGGTCACTGTATTTACTCAAATCCAAGATGTGTGTTTCCCCCCCAGTCACCATGAGAGAAAAGAAGCCTTGTGTTGGGTTTGAGTACCATCCTTGGCTTGGGGCTGAAGCCAGAACTGAAAAGCTACCTGACTCAGGCCTGGGCTGCTCATGTCGCAGGGGAGAGGCTCAGGGCAGGGGGACACCCCGTGATAGGGGATAGTGGATACATGAGGGAGACTGTGCAGCCTGCCCCCATCCCCTACAGACACTTGCTCTGCACCCCACTGCTGCTTCTCTATAGTTCCAGCTCCATCTCTGGCTCCAGCACCAATGCGACTGGGCCCAGACCTGCCACTGTGGCTTCTGCCTGGTCGGGCCAGGATGGGGTTAAGGATAGGTTCACTGCTGACTGCCTCTGAGCTGGAACCAGAGCCAGACCTGCCAAGAAGATAAGCAATGGGGGGGGGGGGGTGTAGGCAGCAGCAGGAATAGGTGTTAGTGGCAGACACAGGGATTGGGGGGGCAAGAGGAAGGGGAGAAGGTAAGGGAAGCAAGGGGCAGAAATCTGGCCCCTTGAACCCCCACTGCTGTTTTGGTAGGCTGAATTTAAGACATCCCCCAAGTAATTAGATTCTATACATGGAAAATTATAATACATGTATAATTTTCCATGTACAGAATCTAATTCTTGGGGCTCCATCTTAAATTCAAAGTCATCTTGGATTCAGGTAAATATGGCAATTTAAACCATTCCAAATATCTTTGGACTGATACCCAACATCCACATATTATGACTAGATGCAGTTTTCATGATTGAAATTATTTTCACATTGTGGGTAGTCCCCAAGTGCTGCTAAATAGGTCTCCTTTTTTAAGAAACAGCTTAAAATAAACAATATTCCATCCATTTTGGGTAATTGATTATTGAGTTCAGAATGGGCTACTTATTAAATCAAGAAAGCTATATACTAGTGTAACCTGGCAGACTTCCATCACTGGAAATATTTCTAAACTGATCTACAAGGAATGAGTAACAGGTTTGAAGTCAACAGAATAAACAGAGTAAATATTTTTTTGGGGGGGGGGGACAAATGTAAACCATGGTGTTTGGCAGAAATGATTATGGGTCCCATATTTTAGTTTTCAGATAAGCTAACAGCATCTCACCCATGCATATAAGCAGCAGTATTGGCATAAGTAATCCCCTTATTGCACTATCATCAACAACTTAATTGAATTACAGTGCTTTTCCACTCCCCTGACATGTCTCACCAGGTAAATCTGTGGCTGTCTCTCAAACATCCACAAGGAAGCAAAGGGTTTATTTTTAGGCTAAACATTTAACCAGTGATAAAATCCTACCAAAAACAGGAAAGCCAGAAGACACCAGGAGGCATGTCGCAGTACAGTGAGGTCAGAACCATTGGCTGACCTCCCAGATGCTGCCGTAGCTGGGGCTAAACGAGGAGTCTAAAATCCTAGCTGCCCATCAGAAGATTGTCAGACAGAGACCTGAGGCAGGTGTGGCTGCCAAGGCAATTATCACAGGCTAGCTGCTTGCTAGGGTCCTTGACACAAGACCCCATTCACCCCACCCTAGATGTACCGCTGGGTGTCAAGAACTCTCTGACACTCCTTCCTGCATGCAGCAGGGCACTGTTGATGCCTGCCACTTCAAGGGATGAGCCAAGCAGCCAGCAGGTGCTTGATTGCAGCAGCCATTTTAGATGTCTGGCCACCTATATAAACAGAGCAGTTCGCTGCTGGCAGTCCAGGCAGAAACATCTCCTGGCTTAAAGGCTGTATGAAACATCCTGGAGGAAGGGCAGGATCTTAGGGGGACGGTTTGGAGGCTCCTGGTCCTGGGCATGACCTAAAACTGCACCCTGCTGGGAGTGGGAGGCCTGGTGGGGGTCCAGTGGTGCAGGAGCCTCCAGGAAAATACCAAACCAGTTACCACCCCAGTGGAAGTTGGGTAAGAGTTCCTCAGTTACCCCTACCCCCCACATCACTGTGGGTAGCAGTTGGGGCCAGGCACAGCTATGGCCACCTGAGCACCCACCGGGGAAGGAAGCCCCATAGCCTCAGTGAGGGGGTAGAGGATGTGGAGCCCCAGTGAAGCAGGGCAGAGATGTGGAGCCCCAGTGAGGGGGAAACCAGAGGTCTGGGAGCCCGGGGTGTGTGTGTATGAGTTTTTATACAGTTGCTCTGGGAGGGGCCAGAGCAAGCTTGGCTCTGGTTGAATAATTGGCTGGCCACTACCCCAGTGAGGCCCAAAAGACAGTATGTCTACCACCCAAGGTGTGTACTAGATAATGTCTATTGCTGAAGGGGCCCGCTCCAAGAGGAAGCAAGGTGGTATAAGTTGTTGATGCCTAAGAGACCCTGTGAGAGGGGATGAAGTGTGAGAGGCCCTAGCGAAAAGAGGGCAGTATGAATGCATGTGTGTC
>NW_017729025.1:5703622-5706572 GCF_001723915.1 Gavialis gangeticus | reverse complement strand
AGGGGCCAGAGCAAGCTTGGCTCTGGTTGAATAATTGGCTGGCCACTACCCCAGTGAGGCCCAAAAGACAGTATGTCTACCACCCAAGGTGTGTACTAGATAATGTCTATTGCTGAAGGGGCCCGCTCCAAGAGGAAGCAAGGTGGTATAAGTTGTTGATGCCTAAGAGACCCTGTGAGAGGGGATGAAGTGTGAGAGGCCCTAGCGAAAAGAGGGCAGTATGAATGCACGTGTGTCTGAGGCCTGGCAATGAGGGCTAATTTTGGTCCAGCTGTGAGCTGGAAGTATTATGTCACCTGGATGCTATCTGCAAGGCTTGGGCTGGGGCTGTGGTGTAAGGGAGGAACAGAGCTGCAGATAATGCCCCATGGCATCGGGGCAAGAAAGCCCCCTTGTTACACTGTATCACAATACTTTATTCATGGAAAGATGGTGGGTGCAAACTGCAGCCATTGGGCTATGACTACATAGGTGCATACAAGGCCTTGCATGGCTTTGTAGGGCTGCTGTGTGGCCATTTCACATGTCTCGTATTTGGTGCCGGGACACAGAAGTCCATTCAGCATGGATCACTTTGCTGCCTTATCCATGCATCACTCTCACCCGATGCCCCTTGGAAAGCAAGGTGTCTTCTACCAAGGGCTGTTATTATTGCACCCAACCTGGCCCTTACGTACGGACACATGGCTCTCTCTCAGACACCCTATTACTTGTCCACACATACACTTGCCTCTCCCATAACCATGTACACCCCATTACACCCTGCCAGACAGTGCTACACCCCTTCCTTCACACCCTCAAGCACACTGTCACCTCCAGTGAGCAGCAGCAGGATGCTTATTGACTACTTATCTAGCAGTAGTGCATAGAGGCCCCCAGAATAGATTGAAGCATCGCCATTCCAGGTGCTGCACAAACCCTTGGTAAGAGACTGCCCTTCACCCATTGCAAAGTGCTTACAGAGTCCAGGGACAAAGGAAGGATTATTATCCCTTTTGTACAGATGGAGAGCAGACATGCAGAGAGAACAACTTCATTCACTTCTCAATTATGGCAGTTCTACTGTGGCGTGAATCCCCTGATTCAGTTCCAGATCTATACTGGCAGGAGAAGCAGCGCACCCAAGTCCATACGTCTCATTCTAGGCCACACAAGAAGCCTTTTGCAATGTGTGAGAGAGCCAGAGATGGGGCTCAGATCATTTGAATCCTAGACCAGCATTTTAACTTCACCCCCTGGTCAGTCTCCAGTCTGATGCTGCAGTTGCTACTCACTTAGGTAGCCATTTCAATCTCAGTACTGCTATTCTTTTGACCAGTGACTGCTTTCTGGGTAAGAGCTATAGGATCTGGCTCACCCATTTTCAAATTCAGAGGACATTTTCCCTTGTTCCTGATTAGAACAACATAATCCTCACATTGTCCATTATTTTTCCCTTCAGTCAGACCAGTGAGGGGTGGGGGGACCAAACAAAAATCCTCTGTTTGAATATATGCAGAATCCTCAGGCATTATAAATATTTATGCACCTTCCTTTGCCTAGCAGAAACTAAACCATGATGCACTGCAAAGGCCTGTGTAGAGGCTGGAAGCTGGAACTTGCTGTTAGAATCCTCTCACATGTCATCGGTGTTATCTTCACGCTCTGTAATCTGTCTGAGGCCCTGCTGTGCCATATCTCTCACTCAGCATTTGTTAGACTTGTCTCGAGCTCAAAAGTCAAATGGTAGCAGATATATATTAGAATCCACTAAGTGGTTCTATCAAGCAGCTTTGCAAGAGGCACGATTACTGGAACTTCTTTTTAATTTCAAGGGGCCCTCACATGAAAAAAGCAGTGATTACGCATACGTTATACATGACAATTCAAGGCAAGAAGTGCAACAGCAGAATATGTTAGCTGTTACATCACTGCACATGCAGAATTGCACCCCATTTGCATGACAATAGAATTATGCTAATAGAGCCAATCACCCAACTATGCATGCCTATTTCTGCTCCTGAGTCAGAATGCAGGTGGTCAGGTGATATACTGAAATGCTATCTATCCCTAATTGCTAGACCCCGGTCCTTAATAGCTCATTAACGATGCATTGTTTTCATAATTAGCAGAGGCAGGATTCGGTGTTTTCAACAAGCTAAAGATGCTTAGCCTTATGCATCATACTGTTTGACTCAGTCAAAGCAGCAAAAGAAGTTAGTCGTATCTGGGTGAGACTGCAGCCTAGGCAAAAGGTAACTAGCTCAGGATCAGTCCAGACAAGACAGGTGATGTGGGACTGGAGACAGTCTGTATAAATGGTGAAAATAGTATCTGACCCTCTGAGTAGAGATGTATATATCTACCATTTACTGGTCAGGCACACACTCGGTGCCTTCTGAAGCACTGACTAAAAGCAAATTTGCCAACTGTCACAGCCCACTTGATACTCATAAATTGAATATCTATTAAGAAATTTCATGATATCCTCTGGCTGCTGCCAACTTTCCAGGTAAAGTTGTTAGTAATGATGTATGAATTGTGAAATGGCTTAGAGGTTGAAGTACTATCCCATGCACAGCTAGGAAGTCTGCAATGGGATCTTTGAAAAGAACCATTACACCAAGGCAAAGATTCACTGAAATCAATGGCTTGCCCAAGGGCTTTGGGAATGGTCTGTACACAACATCTTCAGGATCAGACCCATGAAAATGCATGCAGGCTGTATTTCATAGACCTTAACTGACACATGGAGGAACTAGATAACATAGCTTAAGATACTTCTCCTCAGTGTCCCTTTAAGATAAACATTCCAAATTTCCAACCATAAACCATGAATTATTCATTCTTTAGAGACCTAGCAGTCTCTTTGCTTCTTGATCTCTGTCTTCTAAATCAAACACTGGCATGGAACTCTGTTCATGTGATCTTGGGCTTGTCAACTATATGAGGCACTCTTCACAAATATTCA
>NW_017729025.1:5689103-5698622 GCF_001723915.1 Gavialis gangeticus | reverse complement strand
GATAAACATTCCAAATTTCCAACCATAAACCATGAATTATTCATTCTTTAGAGACCTAGCAGTCTCTTTGCTTCTTGATCTCTGTCTTCTAAATCAAACACTGGCATGGAACTCTGTTCATGTGATCTTGGGCTTGTCAACTATATGAGGCACTCTTCACAAATATTCATCTCTACACATGCATACTCACACACACGTACATAATACATACAGACACACACACACACACACACACATATAAATAAATAAAATCACATCTATAAAGTTTTCTGTTGTATGGGCAAAGAATATTGCTAGCTAGCAAGATAGATAATATAATGATAATGATTATATATCTATATCTATTGATAGATAATATGATGATGACTATCTATCTATCTATCTATCTATCCCTTGCACACACAACAGAAAACTTTATAGATGTGATAATTGGCATTTACTTAAGACTAGTGACCTTTCAATGTTTTGAAAATAAATGCAAAAAAAATAAATGTTTTCCAAGATAGTCAAGATTTATTCAGTCAGTGATGGCTACATTCTTCAGCAACAGCCAATACTTAATGCACTCCTAATGAATGTATAGCTGAATAAATCTTTTTCATTAAAAATAAACATACCACTGCACCACAGCAAGCCTGTGAATAAACAGAGTTTATTACAGGGACAATGGCTTCATGTGGCCAGAGAGCAAAGAGGCAGGAACTCCAGTATCTTAAGTCTACCTCTATGGGTGTTTGTACATGTGACACTATTTCCATGTACACATGACAAAAATATCACCTTGTGTGGCTTAATGGCATTACACTGTACACATGCAAGAGGTCTGGGTTTTTTAACTGAGTTTGCATCATTGCAAACTGAACTACATCCACCTGCTTGGGTCGGCTCTGGCATGGGGCCCAGAGTAAATCAACTCATGTGGTGACCTGCCCTGAGATCACGGTGGGCCGGGTGCCAGCATGAACTGATTTTACCCAGACCCTGCACCAGAGCTGACCCAAGGAAGGTGCAGGCCACAGGGCAAATCAGCTCAGGTGGCAGTGGGTCCCTGCACTAGCTGATTTGCCCCAGGCCCACCTGCTGCTGGTCACACCTGGCAGCACCAGCCTCCTGTGATCTGGCAGGCAGTTGGGGGCCCACACCCCCAGGAGCAGTCCAGCACAGCCCCTGCAGCCCTCCCGCGGGTTCAGGCAAGCCCCTGATCTGCTTGCCGGATGCCAGGAAGCTGGTGCTGCTGGCTGGGACTAGCGCTGAAGCCAAGTAAACCTGACTTTGAAACTCAAAATGGTTTGAAACTTTCAAAACATTTGAGTGCCCTTGTTTCATTTCAGAGCTATTTCAAAGGCTTTTGTTTCATTTCAATTTTGCTGTTTCAAGCTCAAAATGCTTCAAAACAGCTTTGAAATGAAACACTGGGTGAAATTTCTCATAGCCCTACCATTCAGCCCACCAACAGCTTGCCCCCTGGCTGTGGGAGAGGTGGGCAGGCTCTGCCAAAAAAAAAAAAAAAAAAAGGACCGGTCCCCTCACTGAAAAATAGAAAATGGAAAAAAGAATTGGGCCCCTCCCTGGAAAAAAAAAAAAAAAAAGTATTAGGCCCCTCGTCATAACAGTAATGGAAAAATAAAACCCTACCATTTCAATTAAAAGCCCACCATTTCAAATTAGGGGGCATAGAATGCAATCCTAATGATTAACCCCCATTACGGGTACAAGCACCCTATTGCTGCCTCACAGGCCACATCCACACTATGTTGTTTCTACTCTGGGATGGCCAAATGGAAGAAAGTAACTTATAGCTTCCATCAGAGCAGTGCTGGGTACATCCTGGGCCCATGGTAAAAAGTGGCTGTGTGACATTTTTTGGCATTCCAGATATACAGATCAGAAATGGGCATGTTTTCATAGCAATACTGCCTCCAAGGTCTCACCCATGGGAAATGCTTTCACTGTATCTCTTTTCCCAGCCACAATATAATACAAATGCTACATATCTTTCAAAGGGTGAGTAGAGCATTTGTCAGTTCAAATTCTGAACATCTATCATTAGTAGTAGTAATAGTAGTAGTAGTATATTAATATTATTATCGTTAATTATATCATTATCATTATTAGAACTGGACAATATTTTAACATTCTTCACCTGAAATATTTCATTCCTTTTCATAAAAACACACACACAAAAGCTTTCTTCTCAATGGAAATTTTCTCAGGAACATTTTTCAACCAAAAATGCTTTTTTTACAAAAAAAGGTTTTTGCCTGGCATGCTACTGCAGTGTTATTAGACTACTACACACTAAGCATCTCCTCTAGAGGCATTTCAGGCATCTTGACTGAAGAACTGTTCCTGTTTTGGAGTATTACTAATTTCCTGCTAACACCTGGGGTCACTGTCCCTTATGAAATAACAAGATGGAACATCTCACTTCCATGCATGAGTGGACAAGCTGGGAATAAACTTCTTCTGAGGTCTAGTCATTCCATAAACCTCCTGCAGCATAAAGACAGGGGGCTGATCACTTGAGGACCCTTCCAGCTCTTCACCTCTTATTGGCACTTGTACACATGATGGGTGTTTAGTCCTCAGGGTTTTACTCTATGCCCCCTAAATTGAAAAGGTGGGGCATAGAATAAAACCCTGAAGATGAGACCATTTTCATTTTTCCATCACATTGCAGAGAGTGGCCTGATCCTTTTTATTTTTTCCAGTGGGGCCTGCCCACCTCTCAGGACAGGGGTATGTGTGTGGGGGGTGGGGAGCAGTGTGGGCGTGAGCTGCATCGTTGCAATTTGCAACATTGCAAACTAAACAATATCAGGATGTAGCTTAGTTTGCAATGATGCAAACTCATTTAAAACACCCAAAACTCTTGCACATGTACAGTGTGATGCCATAAAGCTGCACAAAGTGAAATTTCTGTCATGTGCACATGGTAATGGCATCACATGTGCAAGTTCCCTAAAGTCCTAGATACATTTGGTTCAATAGGCAGGAGCATCAAGGAGTGTGCCAAGCTCAGAAGTTGCAACTTCAAGGCCATAGCAGAAGCACTCATGGCATTGCCCTGTCATATTTCAATGCTTTTGTGAATTCTGCTAAATACCTCATCACAAAGACATGAAAAAGGAAAGGTGGGACCATGAGATATAAAAAGTTCTGGGTGCTTTCCCATGGGAATCCTGAAGTCAGAGCAATAATACTATGGAGCTGAGAACTGGAAAAAACAGAAACAAGAATTTTAAATCTCCCCAGTGGCCAGGTGAGCCAAAGCTTTGAGTCTGAATTGGCCCTGGATCAATTTTAAACAAGTTGTAGAGACTAGACTTTTCAATTTATAAAACAGCAACAGATACAAGGCTTTCTAGCTACAGGCTTTTTCCAAAGCGCTATTGAGAAACTGCAGGTATAAACCATCATCCATTTACAGCTGCTTTTCTCAGGAGATGCAGTCATTGTAATATTTTCCCTTAAGATGCCCAAACACTTATAGCACATTGGAATTTTATATTTATAATTACCCAGCTGCCCTGAGTTTTGTGCACTTGATGTCATGACATTGTTGTTTATTCCCCTCGATGTCAAGGTGAGTGTTCAGAGCTGAAAGACCTTTTCTAGAGTGGATACTGCAAGCTACATTACTTGTTATTGGTCAAAGGAAGGTCAGTTCTCACTTCAGGGTATAAGGGCTTATCTGCTTCACTTAAATTAACGTTCTGGAATTTTATGTCCTCTCTAACTCCTGGGGTTCCTTAGTGATATGGAGAGTATCACCCAGTTCCATAATATACACATTAAACAATAACTATGACCTTTCTAGTCCAGATTGCAGCTTGGTTCCTTTATTCAGAGGCAACTGATCTGTCTACAACATTATAGTAAACAGCAATGGAAATAGGGGTTGAAACACATGCATCTATAATCCCAGGTGAGTTGCCCTAATCCCTGGACCGCAAAAATTAAGGTCTTAAACTTTGGCCCAACAGATGCAGAATTTTTTCCTACAAAATGGCAGAAATGGAGGGGAGTGTCTCCCATCCAGAACAGCTGGTAAAGTGGGGGAAAGTGACCTCTCATGGAAGGTAAAAGATGTGGCTTTTACACCTCAGGCTGAGGGAAACACACCCAGGTCATCTCCATTTTCAATGAGTGCCCCAACTGGTTCCTGCCACTGCATCTTTATCCCCTGCCTTGTTTGTGACTGAAAGTATCTTTGGTAAATGTGTTTTAGGTCAAGTTCACTCCTTGGGATATACATTGGCCAGATTTATTTGTTGTTTATTTGATTATTGTTGCCAGAGGACTGGAAAAGGGCAAATGTGGTCCCCATTTTCAAAAAACGGAGGAAAGAGGACCCAGGAAACTATAGGCCCATTGATCTTACCTTGGTTCTGGGGAAGCTCTTTTAAAAAATTATCCAGCAGCACATCTGCAAGGGACCAGCAGGGGAGATTATGCTTAGGGGCAATCAACGTGGGTTCGTTAGAGGCAGATCCAGTCAGACCAACCTAGTTGCCTTCTGTGACCAGGTCGCAAAAGCCTTGGACACAGGTGTCACGATGGACATAGTCTTTCTGAACTTTAGGAAGGCCTTCGACACTTTCTCTCACCCAATCCTCATTAAAAAATTAAGCAACTGTATTTGCCTATGCAGTCAGATGGGTCACAAATTGGCTGGAGGGCCGCACCCAGAGAGGGGTGGGGGATGGGTCATTTTCGACCCGGAGGAATGTGGGCAGTGGGGTTCCCCAGGGCTCAGTCCTTGGGCCCGCACTGTTCAATATCTTCACTGGCGACTTGGATGAGGGGGTGAAAAGCACTTTATTCAAGTTCGCAGATGACACTAAGAAATGGGGAGAAGTGAGCATGCTAGAAGAGAGGGACAGCTTAAATTAGATCTTGACAGGTCACAGGGGTGGGCAGATGAGAATAGGATGGGTTTCAATATGGACAAATGCAAGATGTTGCACCTGGGGAGGAAGAACCAGCAACAGACCTACAGGCTGGGGAACTCCCTTTTCATCAGTGCAGAGGCAGAAAAGGATCTTGGAGTCATTACTGATTCCAAGATGAACATGAGCTGCCAATGTGGGGATGCAGTCAGGAAGGCCAACCGCACCTAGTCATGCATCCATAGATGCATCACAAGCAGGTCCAAGGAGGTGATCCTCCCCCTCTATGCAACACTGGTCAGGCTGCAGCTGCAGTACTGCGTCCAGTTCTGGGCACGGCACTTAAGGAGGGATGTGGACAACATGGAGAGGGTCCAGAGGAGGGCCACACGCATGATCAGGGGGCAGCAGGGCAGGCCCTATGAGGAGAGGCTATGGGACCTGTTCAGCCTCCACAAAAGAAGGCTGAGAGGGGATCTGGTGGCCATCTATAAACTTGCCAGGTGGAGCAGCAGGCAATCAGAGAGTCCCTGTTCCCCCGAGCACTACCGGGAGTAATGAGGAACAACAGCTATAAGCTGACTCAGAGTAGATTCAGGCTAGACATCAGGAGGCGCTACTTCACAGTCAGGGTGGCTAGGAGCTCGAACCAGCTTCCAAGAGAAGTGGTGCTCACCCCTACCCTGGTGGCCTTCAAAAGGAGGTTAGACAATCACCTAGCCGGGGTTATTTGACCCCAGCATCCTTTTCTGCCCATGGCAGGGGGTTGGACTTGATGATCTGCTCAGGTCCCTTCTGAACCTACCAGCTATGAAACTATGAAACTAAGAAATTTAAGCATACCTATCAGTTTGCTTAGATGGTGGTGGGCCTTGACTGGGAATCCTACATGGACTCAGGCATGAGAGAGGCACTGGGCTGCTTTGTGAGGATGCAGACACTTTTCTTTTGCAGATCTGGCCCCTACAACTAATTCCACAAAAGGACTTAAGGCCTGAGGTTTCTAGAGTGGCAGATGAGTTCAACATTTAAGGCAACACTGGGCACATGTACATGCCACCCTATGGTCACATAGTGACTCACTATGTTGCCGTACAGCAGGATACAGTGACATAGTGATCATGTAACTACATGTGATTGCTGGCTACATCACTGTAGTGGTGCACTCCCCACTTATAGCATGCCGCTATGGTGATGTATCAGGGAAATCTTCCCATGTGCTACCAGTACAGCACAGTATAGGCAGTTACTGTGCTGTGTTTTAGTACTTCCAAAAGGAAATACTAAACCATGGCACAGTAACAATGTTGCCATAAGGCAATGTGCCCACTGAGATCCTCCAGATCCATGCTTACCTGCACCCTAGAACTAAAGGTTTTGGGGCCTCAATCTTGATGGAAAAGAATGCTAGGTGCCTAAACTTCTGGGAGGGGCATGCACACAGTCACTTCAACCTGACCCTGCTGAGAAGCTCAGAGCCTCAACTCATATCAGAGCCCAAGCAGGTTCTCAAACTCAGGTTTTGTGGCTGTGGGACTTGGACCAAAAGGTATTTTCAGAATGTGTCCAACCTGCAATAAAGGGTGGGGGAAGGAGTTGGTGCCTCCCCATTACACCCACAAGTCCAGTCAATAGATCTCTCCCCTGGGAAATGTGAGACCCTGGTTCAAAATCTCTTCTTCTCAGTTTGGAGAGATTCAGAAATCTGAGATCAGGACTCTCACCTGCCCACTGAGTACTCTGCTGAGCTGCAAAGAAGTCCAAGGCAAGTCTGTCTCCTTCTAGACCTGCTCCACATTGGATGACTGATTTATACCTTCTGGGTACGTCTACACAAGACACTTACTGCACACTAGCCTACTAACACTGTGCAGTAGTGCATCATAGCACAAACCATGCGGTACTGCACAGTAACTCTAGGTACTGTGCACTTAGTTAGTACTTTACTAAGGAATTACTAAACTAACCATGCAGTATCTAAGGCTAAGGCAAATTAATGAATGTATAGATGAAACCTCTCTGAAGCAAGGCCTGGCTCTCAGGCTCACAAATGACTGTCCTGGCTATTGAGTTATAGGGGGTCTTTCTCTTCCCAGCCCACAGGATATTTAATTATTTATATAAAGTGGAACAGCTTCAACAGGAAGGACTGGGAATGCTGTTCTCAAGAGCATCCTGGTTTTAAATCACAGCTCCAACTCTGGCAGAAGAAAACTAATATTATCCTGGATCTTCCACACAGGGCTTCAATCCCATCCCTCTGATCAGCGTTCTCCACTGGCTTGCACAGCTCCCCACTCAGCATGTGGGCTTTTGTGTTTCCCATTCTTCGGAGTCTAAGACAAATAAATGAGACATCCCCAGAAAACCCCAACTGACCTGAGAAAAGGAAATGTTGTAACTGTGCTATGCGGTTGCTGGAACTCAAAGAAATCTTCCTGGATATAAGAACCTTTTGAAAAGGGAAAATATAGTGCCCATCTTTAAGAAAGGGAAGAAAGAGAATTGAGGGAACTACAGACCAGTCAGCCTCACCTCAGTCCCTGGAAAAATCATGCAGGAGGTCTTCAAGGAATCCATTTCTAATCACTTGGAGGAGAAGGAGGTGATTAGGAAAAGTCAGCACGGATTCACCAAGTCATGCCTGACCAACCTGATTATCTCCTATGATGAGGTGACTGGCTCTGTGGATGTGGGGAGACCAGTGGATGTGATACACCTTGACTTTAGCAAGGCTTTTGACACAGTCTCCTGTAACACTCTTGCAAGCAAGCTAAGGAAGTGTAGGTTGGATGAATGCACTGTAAGGCTGATAGTCAACTGGTTGGATCATTGGGTTCAGAGGGTAATAGTCAATGGATCAATGCCTAGTAAGCAGCTGGTATCAAGTGGAATGGCCCAGGGATTGGTCCTGGAGCTGGTTTTGTTCAATATCTTCATCAATGACCTAGAAAATAGGATGGAGTGAACCCTCAGCAAGTTTGCAGATGATGCCAAGTTGTGGGGCATAGTGGATATGCTGGAGCACAGGGGTAGAATTCAGAATGACCTGGACAAATTGGAGGATTGGATCAAAAGAAATCTCATGAGGTTCAATAAGGTCACACAAAAGTCTTGCACTTAGGATGGAACAATCCCATGCACGGTTCCAGGCTCGGGACCAACTGGCTAAGCAGGATCTCTGCAGAAAAGGACCTGGGGGTGACAGTGGACAATACACTGAATATGAGTCAGCAGTGCGCCCTTGTTGCCAAGAAGGCTAATGGCATCCTGGGCTGCATTGGTAGGAGCGTTGCCAGCAGATCAAGGGAAGTGATACTTCCCCTCTATTCAGCACTGGGAAGGCCTCATCTGGAGTCCTGTTTCCATTTTGGGGCCCCCACTACAGGAAGGACATGGACAAACTGGAGAGAATCCAGCAGAGGGAAACAAGAATGGTTTGGGGGCTGGGGCACACAACTTGTGAGGAAAGGGAACCAGGCTTATTTAATCTGGAGAAGAGAAGACTGAGGGGCGATTTAATAGCAGCCTTCCAGTACCTGAAGTGGGGTTCCTGCATGCTGTGGAGAGGAAACCTGGGGGCCTGGGGAGTGCAGTTGGGCCATGTGGGGAAGGGAGCAGGGTTAGGGTCAGGAGCTGGGGTAAGGGGGGCCCTCCCCCCAGTGCAGGGCTTACCATATGGGTGGGGCTGCCATGCCCAGTGGCCCGGGTCAGTGGCCTCTGGCAGTGAGGGCATGTGGCTCCTGGTGGTGTCGTAGGGCACAGGATCATGGTGTCAAGCTGTCCCTCTGGGGAAGAGATGTTGCTGTTGGCAGCCACTGGTGTTATTGCTGGCCTGACCTAATGGACAGGGCTGAGCCCACAGAGCTGGCAGAGCAGGAACTGGCCCAAGGCCCTGGAGCTGCTTGACAATTCTGGGGGTAGGAAGCTTGACAGAATGGACTCGTGGCGGCTTGAGTGGTCCTCCCCTGGTGATGCATCACCACGGGTGCCAGGCTGCAGCGGAGGCTCCGGCAGGCTGCCCATGTTCAAATAGGTGGCACGACTACAACCAGGTTCCTGGGACACAAGGATGTTATCCAGTTGCCACATAAGCCATGGACTTGTGGGCAGCCCCTGATTAGTGGTTGTGGTCAGCAGCAGTGACCCACTGTACCCACAAGGCCTTGACTTTTATGTGTCACTGGTGCGCCAACTGGTAGTGACTGCACTCCCACATGCAGCCTCACAGCCCCTTGTAAAAGTGAGTGTTGGAGTGGCTGTCCCACACAAACTGACTGAGGACCTCAGCCTTACCCCACAGCACTACAAGGTCCATGATCTCCTCCAGTTGGGGCCCCAGGAGACAGTGTGTGGAATTGGGGAGGAGGCCAACGTGGCTCCCTTGATGATGTGCTGTGCCTCCCTGTAGCAGTCCCCAGTGCTGGCAGGCCTGGGCAGCTGCCTGCAGTTCACAGCACAAGGGCACAACATGGGACAAGCAGACACATGGGGCTGTGGTGCCAAGCACTAGCTTCACAGTCCAGGCAGGCTGCTGTGGGTTGCCTGGAGCCAGCTAGTGATCAGAAGCTGGCTGCAGGTGGGCCCAGGAGATGCCAGGCCTGGCAAGTGTCTGCAGCACCTGGTG
>NW_017729025.1:5682228-5684103 GCF_001723915.1 Gavialis gangeticus | reverse complement strand
CCAGCTAGTGACCAGAAGCTGGCTGCAGGTGGGCCCAGGAGATGCCAGGCCTGGCAAGTGTCTGCAGCATCTGGTGTAGCTGGATGGTGATGTCGTGCCAGGGAGTGGCTGCGGGGTGCAGGCAGGCTGTTGCAGCTGCTTTGGGGTCTGTGCTGGGGGACACAGTGGCCAACAGTGGCCACAGGCTGCCAGGAAATGCCCCTGGGCCCCAGCATCCCTGTAGGCTCTTAACGACCTGAGGCTGGGGGAGACAGAGCCAGCCCAGCCCTGGGGCAAGAAAGCCTCCCAACCATGGGGCCCTGGGGCTGACTGGGAGAAAATTTACTCCCGGTCAGCATGTACATGTGCACTACTGCATAGTAATTATTGCAAGTAAATTTGCAAGTAGAAATTTTACTTGTGATTAGAGAGATTTACTGCACAGTAAGCATCTACATGTGTAGATGCGGACACTTACTAAGCAGTAATTTGGTCTACTGTAGATGCACCCAGTGTGAATTTAGACCTTAATCTCTCTTTGCCCCAGATCATAATCTGTAAATAAGACAACCACTTCCTTGGTCCCTCTGTACTGTCCATCTCTGGGCCACAGAATGTCTTCTGCCATGTGTACATACAGCCCCTGATACAGTGAGGTCCTGAGCTCAGCCAGGGTCTCAAGGCATAAGTGGAAGATAGATAATAAATAATGTCCTCTCTCTACCATAGCCAACCCCAGCTGCTTCAGAAGCAGCCACACGAAAGGCTGCCGTAGGAAGTTATGCAAAAAATATGCACGGAGAAAAAAAAAAGTTTCTTCCTTTCTTTTATCTGCAAGCTGTTGACTTATTTCCTAAAGAAGGTGAGTTTATTTTCCTTCCAAAAATAATCATGAATCTTACAAGTACATTAGGCTGATCATTTAAAGCCCATTGAGCGTCTTACAAATGAGACATACAGATCTAGATAAATTTGGAAGCACATTATTCTAATGTCCGTCAGAACTGTGTCAAATACTTCTGCCTTGCTGCCTATTACATTACCCAGCCATTAAACATGTATTATCTTTTGAAGGAAAAGCAGAGATTAATGACCCAAACCAAAATGATGAATTCACTGAGCAAGATGAGGTAGACATATGAAACAACCCAGCAAACAGAAGAAAGAAACATTAACGCTAGATAAATAATAGAATAAAAAGGTCAAAGGAGGAGAAATTAATGGGATGTTATTTTAAATTATTCCTATTCTACTCCCACTCTTTAAAAAATTTAAGCAGACAAAATTATATTTACATTTCTTTCAACTCTTTTTCCACACCCAGGCAATCTCTCAGCAACTCAAACTTCTTTTCAATTGCTGCAGAACCGCTGCTTGTTTAGGGGTGGAAGAACAGAGGCTGTGATACTTACTGGCTTTTAATATTTTAGAGGATCCTTATTTGGTGAGAAGGGGTCTTCAAGCCTCTACACATCTGGGAACCTTGTGAATTCATCATTGCGGATCCAGGCTGTGTGCTACAGAAGTCACCGTTCTGACTTGTTAGGAAACTCAGTGGACTGCTTGCTTCTCAGTGCCCGCACCTCTGCTCTTCTTTCAGTGCTTAATCATTTTTTTGTATGCTGCATGCACTTGTCCATTGCTGAAAATGAAATTTGTTACATAAAGGATATTAATGTGGTTAATAAGACAAGCAATCGCCCACCAGTGGCCCTAGACATAACCGATAACTTTTTAATGATTTTTTTATTGTTACAATTTGCTATCATAAAAGCCACAAGGCCAATTTATGCCAGTTTCATCTCTAGCAAGAGGCTTTCTGGTGGGAAAAAAAGGGGATTGCATATTTTTAAATATTAGCACTTTTTCTCAAGCCCCCAAGTGTTCAGATACATA
>NW_017729025.1:5675353-5677228 GCF_001723915.1 Gavialis gangeticus | reverse complement strand
AGCCCCCAAGTGTTTGGATACATAATTTAATCAACTCTTATTAGCCAGTAAGGGATCAGTTTGCTTCAGAATGACCATATATAGTACTAATGGAAAACATGAAAAGGCTGCTCAGGGGAGCAGATCTGTGTTGGTGGCAGACAAAGCACCGGGCAGCAGACTGGGCAGCAAGGTCACAGGTAGAGTCGAGGACAACCTGAGGAGCTGAAGCAATAGTAAACTGTGGCCTGATGCACACATGCACACACACATCTAAAAAGCACTATGTGAAGTACATAGTGCAAAGGGCTATCTCATGTTCACGCGTTGTGAGACAATTTATTGTCCAGGCAAATTGCAGGAGGTGTTACGCTGTTGCTTCCAATGGAAAGCACAAATCACTCGCTGGTTCAGATCAAAGGAGATGAGCCTGCCCCTGTTACAGCTAATGCTTTTGTTCTTTGAGTTCAAGTGAGAGGCTTGGCAGAAAGTCCCGGGTTCAGTCCCCACTGACAAGTGCAGATGGAGAGCAATCACTATAAAAGCAGCCAGAGACAGAAGGAATGGACGTCAGCAAGCTGTTCATTGTGCTGGGATACAGATAAAACCCAAATGCGCTGGAGCACACATAACCAAGGAAAGGGGTGTGAACAGGGCACAGAACCAGAGGCGAATGCGATGCTACCCTGTGAAGTGGAAAAGGGACTATGCTTTGTGGGTGCTTTCATGGAAGAACAGCTTGAGCCCAAAGGATAGTAAAGGCATCTGCAATAAGGGAGACCAGAAATACAGCAATTTCCTTCTTATGGCTCGTACACTGTAACAGCTCTCACAGCGGAGGGAATAACCGGTGCTTAGTACAAATGCTACTGGAGACTGAGCCTGACCTCCAAAGAAGATGCAGCAGAAAATGCAACTGTCCCTTTTCCTTGAATTCACTTGGGTAAAAAATGAACAGTGGCTACAGATTTGAGAGTATGGGCCATAGAGTTGAATGAAAAATGGTGCCTTGCTCCTGTGTAACACGGTGCACTTCTGGGGTGGCCGGGACAGCCCCTGGTGGCCACACCTCATCCATCCTCCTACTTGGACTCCCCAGTTTGGCCTTGCCCTCTCACTTGCCATGCTTTGAGTTAAGATATATCTTAGGAGGCTGCCTTCGGTGCCTCGTTCCACCCTACTCAGCATCAGGCTGCTGGTCTGCCCAGTCCTTGCACCCTAATCTCTCCGGGCTTGCTCACTCTCTGCCTTTTCATCCTGGGCCCCTGGGCCCTATCTCACCCTCATCTGGATGTCACCCTTCTGTGGTCCCCAAGCTTTAGCGCTCACAGCCCTTGCAGGGCTCTATCTGGGCTTCAGACCCCAAGGCACCCCACCATGGCCTCCTCCTCCTCTGCAAACTATCTTAAACTTTGTGGTGAGAAAAAACCCCAAACAGAAGCAGAGCATATAGTGTGTCCTTGTACACAGCTCCCTGCAGAGCTCCTACAACACTCAGGGGGATCTGAGCCAGACTGACTCCCTGGCTCTGGGGAGCTCACATTGCTCCTGACTCTTCTTCTGACCACTGCTTCCCTTGCAACAGGGCTCAGGTTCCCCTCACCATCTCTCATCAGGCTTCCTCCTCTGTAACCTATGTTTCCCCTTGCAGTTCTGCCTCCTAGCACTAGGCACAGGGGTTTGGTATTATGCCATTCATGTGTTTGACTGAGCGGTCTGCCAGCTGTCCCCGTAGACCTTGCTTTGCTCTGTCCTGCAGCCATTATGCAATCTGCTGTCTGCCCCACTCGCAGTAAAGAGGCTGGCCCCCTGTTACTTCCTATTAAAGATGCACATTGGTTCTGAATACTGACCTTTAGTGTTAGGCCAGCTGGTGGGACTGAAGAACCTGCAAGG
>NW_017729025.1:5668520-5670353 GCF_001723915.1 Gavialis gangeticus | reverse complement strand
TAAACAGGAGACTTGTTAAAGCTTTAATTTTAAAAGTAGTTCAATGAAAGGGCAAGGATATTCTTGTGATAAATGTTTAACTGTGGATTCTTGAGTCTTGGGTTCAGTTCTTGCCCCTCTACCACAAACTTTGTGGGTGATGTTAGGTAAGTCACATACTGCGTGATCCAGCAAAGTACTTAAATGTGCACAATTTAGGGCTTACAAGTAGTGATGATAATGAAATTGGGCACATGCTTAAATGTGATCAGAGTGTTTGTCTCTCTGGGTTGCAGTTCTCTCTTGCCATAATAGTAAAAAATACTGTGTGGGGTTTTATTAGACTAAATACATCAGTGGGGGTGGGGCGGGTAGTAGATAGGCTGGAGGGTAAGGCTAAGATTCAAAGAGACCTAGGCGCATTGGAGGACTGGACCAAAAGAAATACCATGAGGTTCAACAAGGACAAGGGAAAGTCCTGCACTTAGGATGGAGCAATCCCATGCATCAGTACAGGGCGGGGGCTGACTGGCTAGGCACAGCTCTGCATAAAGGACCTGGGGGTGACAGGGAACGAGAAGCTGAACAGGAGCCAGCAGTGTGCCCTCAGTGCCAAGGAGGCTAACAGCATCCTGGGCTGCATTGGGAGGAGCGCTGCCAGCAGATCGAGGGCAGTGATTCCTCCCCTCTATTCAGCACTGGGGAGGCCACATCTGGATTCCTGTGTCCAGTTGTGCCCCTCCCCCCCCCCACTGCACAAAGGATGTAGACAAATTGGAGAGGGTCCAGTGGAGGGCAATAGAAATGGTGAGAGGTCTGGGGCACATGAATAATGAGGAGAGGCAAAGGTAACTGGGCTGATTTAGTCTGGAGAAGAGAAGACTGGGGGGGATTTGAAAGCAACATTCAACTCCCTGCAGGGGGGCTGCAAAGAGGATGGAGCTGGACTCGTCTCAGTGGGGGCAGATTACAGGACAAGGAGCAATGGGCTCAAGCTGCAGCAAGGGAAGCTGTGGTTAGAAATTAGAAGAAAAAAACCTGTCTCATTAGGAGGGTAGTAAAGCGCTGGGACAGGTTATCCAGAGAGGAGTTAGAGGTTTTTAAAACCAGACTAGACAAAGTCTAGTTGGAGCTGGTCCTGCTGCGGGCAGGGGCTTGCACTAGATGTGACCTCCTGATTTCCCTTCCACTCCTAATTGTTTATGATTCTATGACTTACGAGTGATGAAGATTTGAATTTTCTTTAATGTCTTGGGGGAGAAGCTTCTCCTGATGCTTTAGTGTTTCAATCTCTGCCCAACCTGATATTAAGGCACCACAGGTTTACTCTGCATTTGACTTCACCCTCAGATTGGGCATTGATCTGGCTGTCACAGGAAGTTATGGACGCATATTGGACTGACTCAGCCAAGGTGCCTCACATCCCTAAATTGGAAACTTCATCCCTGACTTCATGTTGTGGCCAGTAGCATGATAATAACTGTTACCTGTGGCAAGTTCATGTATCTGAGACGAAATCAAATAAAAAGCCAGACCTCATCCTTCCCTTGTTGATGAAGGAAGGTTTTTAAGTACCTGCTGGGAATGAAGGTATTTGATACTTGCACTTCTGGGCATGTATGGGAGATCATTTTGGAGGGTCACTGAAAGATAGGATAGGGTAATGTAGCTGTGATGGTCCAGAAATTGTGTGACAGACAAGGATTTCTTATGGTGATATATCCTGCATTCAGTAGTTTGTCTAAGTCTATCCCAGATGCACAGTTGATCCAGTAAAAGATATCCTGCCTCTCACTGAAAGATAAGGCATGAAAATATTTAAAATCAATACTCATTGAGAATTTAACCCATGCA
>NW_017729025.1:5657146-5663520 GCF_001723915.1 Gavialis gangeticus | reverse complement strand
GATATAGCTGATACATATGAAAATATTTAAAATCAATACTCATTGAGAATTTAACCCATGCACAACAATGAGGAGGGAAGATATCTAATGGAGCAGCCAAGTTACTGAGTAGTATCTCTCTGCATCCTGCTAGGTAGAATTAGGCAGAAATAGAAAAGGGACGGTTGATAGTACATTATACTACATGAAAATAGCATCTGTATATTTGGCAGACTACAACCTGTACAGACAGATCACAAACCATTACAGCCTATGCTTAATAAACCACTAGGAAAAGCATCTTCTGGATTTGAGAAAATACTGTTACCATTGGGAAAGTATTTATTTACACACTATGAGGTCCTTACCAAAAATAGACATAATATCATAGATGGCTCAGTAGAAGAAAAGACACACACTGACAGAAGAGAGACTATTTGCTGTAAAACTAATGGAGACACTTGACAGTGAGTTCAGATAGAGGCTGAAGACACAAAATGAAGCTGTATTACAGATAATAATACAGAATTATAGAATAGCTTGGAAAGACAGGGCAGAGGGGTGGAACTGTGGATCACAATAAACTATGTAGGGATGCAGGACAAAATAGCCATGGTTAAGGACAAAGGGCATTTATACACCTACTTTTTTGTTCTGCAATGTGCCAGAGATCCACCGTTTTGGAGCAGACTTGATTAATTGAGTCTATTCCTCATGCGAGGTGATGTGAAATGTGCTGTGCCATGTGCAGTTGTATATATGGAAAAATGCACATCCATGCACAGAAAATGGCAGCAGCATGCTATTGAACTAAAGCACCTCCAATGTGTTTTAGTTCAAAAGTGCACCACCACCATTTTCTCAGCGCTGACGTGCATTTTGTCACTTGTACAACTGCAAGTGTCGCAGCACTGAGTGCTTTCAAAGTGCCTATCGCTGCGGTGCTTGCTTGTGTAAAAATGCCCAAAGTGATCACATGAACAGAAGCAAGAACAGGGCTAGCATACACAAAGAACTAAAACCCAGAAAATGCTCCTTATGGGCTGACCAGAAATGATGTGGGGCACCCAGAATGCCATAAAGACACTCCTGACCTCAAAACAGCGTCAAGAGCTGACACCTGACATCTCACTCAGGCAAAACGCTCCTCTCAGACAATATGGAACAAGAACACATTTTGCATGGAGCTCAGGGCCTCGTTATACCTTATGCTGTAAGACACAGAAATCTTAATCAACTTCGTGCTGTCCAGCTCAGTGGAGCAGGCACACCTTAAAGCAAAAAACCTTCCTTCATCTGCACAGCTGTGACTTGCCACCAGAGGCTTCATGAGCAGGGGCAGGACTAGGAGCAAGGGGCAGGGCTGTCTCTGGAGAAAAAAAGGATTGAGCCCCTTGGAGTTCAATTAGTGAGTTGGCTCACTGCTCCTGCTGAGCAGAGCAAGTGCCACAGCCCCGGGAGGCCCGGTGGCCAGGATATCTCCCACTGCTGCCTGGACAGGTTCTTGGCTTGAGCTCTGAGGGGCCTGATCCTTTTTTTTTCTCAGAGCCTGCCCTCCCATACCACTGCCGGTGGGAGCAGTGAGTCAGTCTGTGTGCTGGCAGGAGGCACCGTGGCTGCCAGGCACTCTGGGGCTGTGGTGCTTCCTCTAGCTCATGTCCCGGGGGGAGGAGGAAGAGCCATGCCCAGCCCTGCTGTGCCCCAGCATCCACATTTGCCCTGATTGAGGAGGGGCCACTGCATCCTTGGATGCTGGAAGACTTCAGATTAGATGGAATAACCCTGGGGAGTGGCCACACCTTAATGGAACAGGTGGAAAATTAGGTGGATTATAGATAATCCTGTCCTGGAGTGGCATAACTCTAAGCCAAATAACAAGCACTTTCAGCCATGGGTGACTGGTG
Source organism: Gavialis gangeticus (assembly GCF_001723915.1). Taxonomy (NCBI): domain Eukaryota; kingdom Metazoa; phylum Chordata; order Crocodylia; family Gavialidae; genus Gavialis; species Gavialis gangeticus. The sequence continues at coordinate 5,661,637 of NW_017729025.1, read as the reverse complement.
CCACCTTAGTAAGGGGGGGCATGTGCCCCCCCAGCCAATCCCACCGACTGGGGAGGGGGGTCCCCCAGGGCTGATCCTGCCAATAAGGTGGGGGGGGGTCCCCCTATAGCCCATCCCAGGACAGTCAATCACTGTGGCCAATCGCTGTAGCCGCTTCTGGGAGTGGCTGCAGCAATCAGCTGGTGCTTTCAAGTGGGGCACCAGCACCCCTGCCTGTCCCCCCTTCCCATCACCTAAGCAGTGAGTGTGGCCAGTCAGGGGGTACACCAATGCTCTCAGGGGTGCACATGCACCCCTGTGCACCCACTATGCATCGCCATTGCTTTCAGCCACTTGAAGGTGTTACTGCACAGCCAATCCTGGGGTTAAGAGCTCCAGAAACTCCTAAAACTTACCTATGGAACAAGACTCTTAGAGAAAATGAAGACAGACACTTTGGAAAAATGACATGATTTTATAAAAGGGGTCTGATTAAAAGAAAAAAATATTCAAGGCTTTACAAGTGCTAACCTATGAGCTGCCTTCAGTGTAATAGAAATGTAATGCTGGCAAGCATTCCTTGGATCATCAAGTCTAGTCCCTTGTCATCACGGGCAATGATGTAATAAAAATTGGGTAAAAGGGTTGGCAAAATCCTCACAGTTAAGCATCCCAGTCACAAAGCACCTCATTAAAAACTTAGGATTGTTAATGCAAAAAACAACAACAACAACAACAAAGTAAAAAAGAAGTCATTAGGATGTATAGGGCCCCAGCAGTGCATTGATTCATATGCTGTCTTGACTTCCTTTACACACTTTTCTTCTGGTTTTTCTCCTGTGGTTCAATTGTTCCTTCAAATAATTTTTCAGAGGATCCTACTTGTCCACATTGCAGCTCCTTGTGGGGGTTCCCCAAGGCTGTCTCTTTGGGCCCCTTCTCATCCCCTCCCCGTACCTTTGGATAACTGCATCCACAGATACAAATGCAAGTACCAGCTCTGCTGACAACTCCCAGATAGGTCTGTCTCCAGATTTTTCTCCGTTTGTCCAAATTGAAATCTTAGTTTCTCTCTAACTCTTCTTTGTGAATGTCAAGCCAGCAACTCAAGCTCAACATAGCTAACTTGCAGTGTGTAACCTCACCTCCAAACCCCTCCCTGCTAATTCCTTTCAATCACCACAGACAACACAACTGTCTTGCTTACCACTCGCCAATGTGACCCACTCGTTGACTTTAACTTATTTGGGGCTGTGTTTCCTGCACAACACTCCTAAGACATTCACTTCCTAACCATCTGCATAACTAAGACACTAATCATTTCCTTTTTCAGTTCTCCCAGTGGTCGTGATCAGCACCGTATTGTCCCTATGGCATCCATTCAGAATGCTGCTGCAAAGATTATTTTCTTAATTCATTGTTTTGACCATGTCAGCCCTTATCACCACATCTCTCTTCTAGCTCCCTCTTCTCTATCACTTCAAACTTAAAGTATTTGCCTTCACTTTCAGCTTCATTCACCCGCTATTCCCACCCTCCCATCATCTTTCAGTCCATGTTGAGATGCTGATGGGGATCAATGAGAGCCACTTCCACGTAGTGATCCCTGGTAATGTCTCTGACAGCCAAGAGCTTCCCAATCGAAAAAAAAATGCCAAAGGTCACAAAGATAAAGATATGGACCCCATTTTTGTCACAGGAAAGAAGATGCTGACTCCTGCTTCCTATGAGTCCATGATACCAGTCTCCTTCACCCACCTGTTAGATTTTCAAATAATCCTCTTTAAGCCTTTTTTTATGCTGCCCCACATGTACAGAAAGTTTCCCTTAAACTCCTACAAAGATACTTCATGCTTCTCCTATTAATACCTCTCTAAGAATTTCTCCTGCTGTCATACCAACAAAACTCTTCATAACAGCTAGATGACTGCTATGCATGGACTAGTAGCTAGAAGATTAATTAACATTTTCATGTTGTTTCATTGTACTTCCCTGCCTTTTATATTTTTCCATATGTTTTCTGTCTCAGATTGTAAGCTGTTTGGGGCCATCCTTTTGTCCTGTATTGGTACAGTGCCTAGAAAAATGGGGCCTAGCCTATGATTGATCCTGATAAGTGCTACGTCAATATAAATCACAAGTAATTTATCAAGATGTGATCAAGGTAAAATAGATTAAAGACTCAAAAATCTTGTTATCACTCTTTTTCTAATGATTACAACATCTATGCTTCCAAAACAGAGCCAGGCATTAGATTTCTCTTTGGAAGGAAGCCATGACAATAAAAGAAAGTTCTGATTGAGACCAAAAAGTTCAGAAAATTTCAAGACTGTTTTGGTCATTATCAAATAAACTATAAAGATGTCAAGTGTACAGTATATCAGAATCGTGACAGGTTATAAAGAGCTGTTGAACTCTAGGAAGATGTATCCTTTGTGGGAGACAAAAGCCTACACAGTCATGACTATAAACCCTGGGAAATATAATCTTTCTCTCTAAATGGTAGACCAGGGAACATGGGGAAAGAATCTAAAAAATAATTTCATCTCTACTTCACAGAGGAGGTAGCCATGTCACAACAGAAAGAAGTGAGAAATGCCTATTACACTTTTTTTTCATCAACAAGTCTACCCAGTGACTCTTTCATCTTTCATCTCTTTTATCTTCCTTCAAAACAAGTGTGGCCTTTGGGGAGAAATAGACTTTTCATCTTTTTTTTTAAATGTAGTGCACTAGAAGAACAATAATATTTTTAAATAGATTTTTCTTGTGGGGGAGATAGCCTTCCATTGGTGCAGCAAAGTGGCCACTTTTTCTTCATTGTTTCATCAAGAACCCGATGCATTTGCTTGATCCAGCCTGGCAGATGGCTGGCTTCAGCTCTTGTACCTGACACTCACAGCCAGACCAATATTTCTAAGCATCCATGGCAAGAAACTTCAGGAAAGAAGAAGGAGGAGTCAGAACACTGGTGTAGTTTACACTCTTTTCCCCCAAGCCGTAGAAATGAAGACAAATGGAGAGCACTGAGCAGAGGACCACTTGTTTGGATCACCATGGTTGACTGGTCTAACCCTGCAAGTTTCCTTTGAGTTTAGGCTATAAGCAGGGAACACTCTGAAGTCTTTTAATTACTTCCCTGTGCACTCCCAGGTTTCCATCGTTTTATACCTGAAGTCTTCTTTGAGGTGAAGGATGCATGAATACCACACAGAAATCTCCTGATCCTTTGTAAGCCTTCCCCAGGTGGCTGCTCCCACCATCTCAAATCTTCAGGGAAGCTACCTCCTCCAAAATCCAGGAATAGCATTTGGGGGATGGAGATGATGACCTGTCTCAATACTACCACTATAATGCAAGAGGAATCATTCATGTGTACTGCTGGCCACTTATAATAAGCCAATACTGCATTTTCAGTATTCAGTGAAGTTTCCATAGTTTGTTAGCACCATAGCTCCAGGTTTTAGAACCATAATAGAAACAAAGGGAGGCAACCTAGTGACAGATAATTCAGAAAAGGCTGAAGTACTCAATGCTTTTTTAAATCAGTCTTCACAGCAAGGCCATCACCCAGACTACTGCACCTGGCAGCACAGTTTTCCCTTAAAGGAGAGGAAGTGAGCAGCCAACAGCGGTGAATGAACAAGTTAGGGACTATTTAGAAAATCTGGATGTGTATGAGTCCATGGGGCTGGATGTGATGCACCCAAGGATACTGAGAGAGTTGGATGATGTTATTACAGAACTACAGGCCTGGCCATTATCTTTTAAAAAGTTGGGGTGACTTGGAGAAGTCCCAGGTGATTGGAAAAGGGCAAAAATAGTGCCCATCTTTAAGAGATGGGAAAAGGAGGATCCAGGGAACTACAGACCAGTCATCCTCACTTCAGTCCCTGGAAAATCATGCAGCAGGTGTTCAAGGAATCCATTTCTAATCAACTGGAGGAGAACATGATCAGGAACAGTCAGCATGGGTTCACCAAGGGAAAGTCATGGCTGATCAACCTGATTGCCTTCTGTGATAAAATGACTGCCTCTGTGGACATGGGGAAAGCAGGGCACATCAATATGAGACTCTTAATGTGCATTAGCCAAAAACCACTGCACAGTAATGTGTCACAGCAAAAATCATGCTAATAGCCTACTGTGCATTGTTATTAGGCTAATGCACATTAAGCATCACTAAATAACCATGCACTGGTGCTACTGCACAGTAACTTCAGGTACTGGCATTTAGTTAGTACTTTATTAAGGAAATAGTAAACTAAATTCACAGTATCTAAGGTGCATTAATGAATGTGTAGACTCACCCTTAGTGGACATGATATACCTTGACTTTAGCTAGGTTTTTCATAAGTTCTCTCATAGCATTCTTGCAAGCAAGATAAGCAAGTACGGGTTGGCTGAATGGACTGTAAGGTAGATACAAAACTGGCTGGATCATTGGGCTCAAAGGGAAGTAATCAATAGCTTGATGTCTAGCTGGCAGCTGGTATAAAGTGGAGTACCCCA
>NW_017729025.1:5642557-5652146 GCF_001723915.1 Gavialis gangeticus | reverse complement strand
CACTTGGAGAAGGTGATTAGGAACAGTCAGCATGGATTCACCAAGGGCAAGTCATGCCTGACTAACTTGACTCCCTTCTTTGATGAGAAGACTGGCTCTGTGGATGTGGAGAGACCAGCAGAGGTGGATGTGATTTTAGCAAGACTTTGGATACAGTCTCCCACTACATTCTTACAGGCAATCTAAGGAAGTATGGGCTGGATGAATGGACTGCAAGGTGGATAGAAAATTGTCTGGAGCATTGGGCTCAGAGGGTAGTAATCAATAACTCGAGGTCTACTTGACAGCCAGCATCAAGTGGAGTGCCACAGGGGTCAGTCCTGGGGCCAGTTTTGTTCATATCTTCATCAATAACCTGGAAGATGGGATGGAGTGCACCCTCAACAAGTTTGCAGATGACACCAAGCTGGGGGAGTAGTAGAGATACGCTGGAGAGTAGGGCTAGGATTCAGAGAGATCTCAATAAATTGAAGGACTGGACCAAAAGAAATCTCATGGGCTGCATCCGCACATGGTGTGGGCATTTGCTTTCCCAGGAACAACTAGCAGCAGCACACCTTACGCTGCCACTATTTATCCCCAGGGAATGCCCATACCATGCATGCTTTGGCATGCAAGTTAGGCCAGGGTGGTAGGGGAGGCTGAGGCCAGCACTGAGCTGGCCCCAGTATCCTTACCTGGCATCCTGGGGGACTCTGGGGGCTGCAGATGTGGCAATTCTGCTGTGTGGAGAGACAGTGAGTGGCTCTGGGTGACCCAGCTCTGCTTTTGAACAGCCCACACTGCCCATGCATGTGCTTCTCTGCTTTTTATTTTTCCCCCACAGGTTTTTTTGACCCTGGGATACCACATATTCAACATGGAGAACAACTGAATGTGTGGACTGGGGCACCACATACTGCATGGCCACATACTACCGCACTCATCTGGATATGGCCATGAGGTTCAACAAGAGCAGGTGCAAATTTCTGTGCTTAGGACAGAATAATCCCATGTACCGGTACAGGCTGGGAACTCACTGGCTGGGCAGCAGCTCTGCAGAAAAGGACCTGAGGGTGACAGTGGGCAGTAATCTGAACAGGAGCCAGCAGTGTGCCCTTGGTGCCAAGAAGGTGAATGGCATCCTGGGCTGCATCGGTAGAAGCACTGCCAGCAGATCGAGGGCAGTGATTCTTCCCCTCTATTCAGCACTGGGGAGGCCACATCTGGAGTCCTGTGTCCAGTTTGGGGCCCCTACTAGAAAAAAGGTGCAGACAAATTGGAGAGAGCCCAAAGGAGGGCAATGCAAATGGTTTGGGGGCTGGGACACAGAAAGTGAAGGAATTGGGCATACTTAGTCTGGAAAAGAGAAGACTGAGAGGGATTTAATAGCAACCTTCAGCTCCCTGCAGAGGGGTTGCAAAGAGGATGGAGCTGGACTGGTCTCAGTGGGGGCAGATGACAGGACAAGGAGCAATGGACTGTAGCAAGGGAAGTTGAGGTTAGATATTAGGAAAAAAGGTGCTCACTAGGAGGAACATAAGGCACTGGAGCAGGCTGTCCTAAGAAGTCGTGGGCTCTCCATCCCTGGAGATGTTTAAGGCCTGGCTCAACAAAGCTTTGGCTGGGATGATGGAGTTGGGGCTGGTCCTGCTTGGAGCAGGGGATTGGACTAGCTGTGACCTCCTGAGGCCCCTGCCAACCTGATTTTTTTTATGATTCTGTGATTCCACATTTGTAATAGTGGAGAAGAATCATGTGACCTGAGGAAAGATACTTTTTACTGCTGAGCTGAAGAACTCTTGCTACTGAAGTATTAGGTTGTTCTGTAAGAGATATTTCCATAGGAACTGTCACTGTGTGTTTTCGGTCTATCTGTGGATACCTGCCTCATGTCTGGAGGCCTACCACATAGCTCGTACTCTCAGGCAAAAATCCTGTCTGCTATACCTAATTTTATGACAATCTATCCACAATCTTTATGGCTGTTTTCAGCATTGTACAGAAAGACCAACACATGACAGAGCACATGAATGGGAAAACTGACCACCACTAAAACCAATTACAACTGAATATGTCTTTTATTGAATAGAAATCCAAGCGTCCCTCCAGCTAATAACCAAAGTCCTCAAGTGTGATTTCAGGATGTATTTGTTCTTCAGTCAACTTTCTAGCTCCTGTAAATCCAATTATATGATGATTTATTACAGGCTTTTTTGTCTCCATATTATTTCCTCTTTTACTTGCCTATTCAGAAGGAAAATCAATACTGAAAATATGCCCAATTTTTATGCAATAGTTTTGATGCCAGTTTAACAGACTTCATTTTTAACACTTTTTCCAACAAAGTCGAGTAAACTTTACTTTTTTGTTTGACTGCTGTTTTGAAAGTACCCTAAATCAATTCTTCTCTGGTGGTTCTTACACTCTTTGAATATAGGAAGGCGGTTGACACATTTCCCCAGCTGTTACATAGACAATCCATCTCTATATTTATTTTTGCTGCTCTTTTCCTGCTTTCTCAGTATCCAATCTATCAATTGTACCAATGCTATAGTGCCCTGAATTCTGCAGAATATTCTAGATGTGGCCTTATGTTATCCTCTCATTGGTCCTTGGCAAAATCGGTGCCTCTGTCCCTGCAGCCCAAAGTGGTTTACTGTAGTCCTTTGCCAATTTTTATCCAATATGCTATCACTATTTTTTTCATCATCTTAATTTCCAGCCCTCTTCCCTTTGATGAATATCAACATTTTGAATTATTTCCTGAAGTATACAATACTTTGCATTTTTCTGTTTTTCTTCCCTTTACATGTAAATCCTTTTAAACACTGTAGGCATGACTACAGAAGACACTACATAGCTGTAGTGATGAGCTACGGTGACATAGCTTGTCGTTATGGCAACGTAGCATCAGCAGGCATGAACTGTGATGGCACTGCTACTGTGCAGTAGAGTCAGAAATGATCCATGTGGCGCTGGGACTGTGCAGTACCAGCTCTTGTAGTAATTACGAAATGACTGTGCAGTAACAACTGTGCAGCTCGGTGCACATGTAGATGCACCCAATGTATCTCACTAGGCATTATTTGGGAAGAAATCCTGATCCTATTGAAGTCAATGGCAAACTTCCCTTTGAGTTCAGTACAGCCAAGACTTTCCCCCTATGCTTTTCTGCTAAGAATAATAATGCTTCTGTATCTGACATGTCTATTATAGCATTAAAAAAGATGTTAAATTAAATCTCTATGGTAGCCAACACCTCAGAGATTGGAAGGAAATGTTAAAATTGCTAGAACATGAGGTAAACTAGGATTTACATTAAGATTGGCTTGGATTTTAGAACATTTAAATGTCCCCCCTTTTTATCTTAGCTTTGTGGAGTTGCTTCCTCTGCAGAAGGGCAGTCTATTATTATTCATTCTTCATAAAATTTGAATTTTAAATTGGACAATAAAATAAGTGATGTGGCAGTACATTAGGTACCTCATGAAATGTTGCCCACTGATTGTGCAGATGTGGCTCCTGTGACTGAGCTTGAAACATTTTGGTCAACACTATCCATATGGTATAGATGCGGTCCTTGTGCTTCACATGGAGGCCATAAAGGGCAGGATGTACCAACTCCACCAAATCCAAATCTCCTCTCAGCCATGGGATTCCAGATATCCAGGACTCAGAAGAAGAAATTGTGGAGAGTGGGATGTAGCAGGTGCATGTGAGTAACACGACTTAAAGAGCACCACTTCCTTTGTGGGTAACTCATTGCTTAGTCTCTTTCCTCTGATTGTCCATATATTCCATATATATATATTCCAGTGCCAAGGAAAGCAGTGGGATCTTGGAGTTTCAGAACAGTGACTGAAGCACAACTTCACTAAATACAGTGTCAGATCTAGAGACTCCAGAGATCAAGGAAAGCCTTGTGCAAATGTAAATAGAACTATAGGCAGCCACTTTATAGGTGCATAAAATAGATATGTTTCTCAGCAAAGCTATTGACATTCCCTAAGCGGTGGTGGTGTATGGATAGGCAGACGCTTCTGTGCTGTGGTGATGGGGGATATGATGAGTGTCTGAAATATATCTGGCAGTTCCCAAAAGATGTAATTGGTTTTGGTTTAATAGAACTTGGTTCAAAACCCTGGATAGTCTTACCAAGACTTATTCTGAGACTGACTGGCATAACTTTATAGTTGGTATCATAGTTGGTAGGGTCAGAAGGGACCTGAGCAGATCATCAAGTCTGCCCCCCATAACTGAGACATCAAAATTGGCCATGGTCACCCATGAAAGTGTTGTCTCTTTTGGGGTAATCCCAGGGGTTTTTGATGTAAGGCAGCTAGCACTGAAGCTTTTTGCAGAGTACCAGGTGCAGAGGATGAACCAGGTACTACACAGAAGAGGGACCATAGGGCCCTGCCACGGTGGAAGTGAATATCTAGAAATCAGTTAATCATGCCACTGGCATCATAAACCTTAATTGTGTATTTGAATACATGCTTATTGAACTTAAAAGGTGCCTATGGGCAGCAACTTGAAGAAGGATTGCCCTTTTTTTCTTCCCTGAGGACAGCCAATTTAGAGGAGATTGAAGCTTTACTTCAAAATTATCTTCAAAACTATATTCTGAGGTCATGGAGCTTCCACGAAAAGATTGCTAGGCACTTTATGCCACTTTTGGGAGAACACTTAATTACATTAGGAGTTCAAAACTTTTCAACAGATTTCTAGAGCTAGATATCTGCAAATGATGGGTCTAAGTTGCAGTCTGGTGTGTACAAGTACTCTTTCTGGGTAGCTAATCAGGGGGAAAAAAGCTGGATATTAAATGCATGCCTCATTTACAAGTTGAAAAGGCTTTGGGTCCTTTTGTTTTGACTTCTGGCCCTGGAGGCATAATTAGTGATGATAAAAATGTTGGAATATCTTTTCCTGATCACAGCTGAACTCCGACTGTGACCTTTTGTTCCACGTGGGAGATAGGGACAGCATTTTCTTTCAGACTTGACAGAAGAAAACAGTTATTTTTCCTGGAAAAAAAATGCTCAGGGAATGACACTGCTGTTAGTCAAAGCACGCCAGTAAAGTCTAAGGAGTTACCCATGTGAAACCAGAGTAAGTGAAAAAAGAATCAGCTTCACAGTATTTACGTGTTTCTGGATGTGTCTTTGATTACTCAAGACAAGGGATGTGAGACTGAGTCACTGGAACAAAGGCTGTTAAACTTGGTGCTTTTTTTATCCAGCTAATCTTAGATTTCTCTCATTTTTTTTAGATTTTTGGAAGGCGAGGGAAGCAGGAGGTGTGTGGGGGAGAGTAATAGATACATTTGTGAGGAGTCTGTTAGCATGAAAATGTTTAAAATCAAACCCCCGTTCTCCAGATTCAAAAAAAGAGAGCCATCCTGTTACTGCTGATGTTCCAACGAAAAGTACCTGAGTTACCAGGGTGCTAATTAATGTATTCATGGATTTGCCCCACCATGTAATGTATTTCATACCGTGTAATGGAGACTACTCTGTCTTACAATTTTGTACTTTCATATTCTTGAATCTATTAGGCAGCTTCCCCCCATTTTGCTCTGGGAATGGAGGACTGATTTGATTCTTGTGAATGGTTTCCTTTATTTTTTAATTACTTGTACTACTAAAACACTTAAAGACCCTCCAGGAGTCCCATTGCAGGAGACTCTGCACATGTTTAAAATGACATATCTTCATTGCTCACTACTCTATAAACTGGGTGCTTCTACATGCTCATTAAGGCACCTTAGACACTGAAATGCAAAAATCTAGAACTGTTGGTTCAGAAATGCTCTTGTAGACCAACTAGGAATTTGCAAAGTAATTAAATAAATAAATAAAAATCTTTTTCTGCAAGTTTTTGGGCTCAAACACCCTTCCATCAGGCTCTGGGAAAATTAAAGATGCTAACAAATCCCCATAGGTAGGAAATAAACTTCATTTTTGCACAGAGGGAGCTGGAGATGGGAATATGTCCCAACAAGAAGGATTTCTAGCCTCCCTGCTTGCCAGATGACACCTCCAGGGAAGGAATCCTACCTGATGTACACAACAAAGAGCAACTCAGGACTCACAAAAACACTCTCATGGACCCAGATGGACAGATTTCCATCTCCAGCTCCCTCTATGCAAAAATGAAGTTTATTTCCTACTGTCGCAGAGCTCTCAGGTGCCCTGCCCTGAGAGCAGAAAACAGCTCAGGAGAGACCCCTAGTGGCAAGAAAGGGGAGGCCCAGCTGCCAGTTACCAGGGCAGCCAGAGTAACAGGTGCAGGTTGCCAGGACAACCACTGGGGAGCCAGCTGACAGGAAGGGGCAGGGCCTGGCCCATATAAGCCCAGGCGGGAGGCCAGGAGGGCACTTCCCCTCTGGTGGCCAAGGGAGGAGGAGCTCGGCCAGTGCAGACAGAGAGGAGAACCCTGACTGCGTGAGCAGCCCCTGGTTGCTGCTGGGGGTTGGAGTATTTCCTGGTAGGGATTGAATGTTGTTTGGCTGGTTGGTTTAGCTTTTTATGTTATAGCCCAGGGGCTTTGTGTTTTTGTGTTCGCTGTTTTGACCGGAGGACCAGGTGAGACTATTAGGGGATGGAGGAGGCCTCATAGGGGCTCCACAATAGCATGGGGATCCTGGCACCAGAGAGGGTGCAGCATTTGGGGTGCATTGACCCCAGCCCCAGAGCAAGGGGGGGGGCAGTGAGGAGCCCCAGAGCAAGGGCAGGACAGCAACAAGCCCCAAGGAGGTAAAGGAGAGGGCCAATTCACAACAGGGCCCAGGTCAAAACCATGTCAGTACCATCTGCGAGGCTTGGGCTGCGGTGCAGGGGAGGAAAAGGAGCCACAGATAGCACCCCCTAGCACCGGGGCACCTAAAGTGGGCAGCCTCCTGCTAATGACATCAGTCAATTAATCAATTAAGATCAAGACATGGCAGGCAAGTAAGCAGGCGGTTGGCCCATAACAGGAGGGCGGAGTCTCCAATAGAAAGGCTCCAGTAGCAATACTCCTGTCACACCTACCTATAATGACTTTTTACCTCATTTAATTTTCCCAGAGCCTGATGAAGGGTGTTTGAGCCCGAAAGCTTGCAGAATTTTTTTTTTAATATTTTTTTTGCGATTTTTCTAGTTGGTCTAATAAAAGGTATCATTTCTGAGCCAAGAGTCCTAGATTTTTGCATTTCTTTTCATCTCAGACCAATACGGCTACCAAGTACATCCCTTAAATACTGAGAATTTAGTTTAGTACTGGCTTAATAAAGTACTAACTAAATGTGAGTACCTAGTGTTACAGTACAGTAGTGCCGGCACATAGTTATTTAGTGATGCTTACTGTGCATTAGCTTAATAACACTGTGCAGTAGGCTATTAGCGTGGTTTGTGCTGTGATGCGCTATTGCACAGTGTTATTAAACTCATGTGCAGCAAGCATCTTGTGTAGATGCACCCACTGAGCACCAAATGCTGATACCAAATTCTGTCTTGGGCGTGCTAATGGAATGAGCCCAGAGCAGTGGTAAGCACATTGCCTCAGTTTTGGGGTTTAGCACACACAATGCTATCCTATGTTTTAGTGTGGAAAGTCCTAGCACAGTCCAGATGTAAAATAGACATGCTCAGCAGTACTTCTGAGCCTGCAAGAATCCAGAAAACTGAAGGAAGTTAAATGCTGGAGAAGGGACCAAGATATCAAAAGGGTTTTAGACAAAAGGCCAGGTCAGACCAGTGCTCATACATGACCCAGCAATCCCAACTCATTCTTGTTTGGTGTTTTGTCTTCCAGACCTATCTCTTACGACTGTGCTATAATCTGAGAATCAGATTTCATGTACAAAAATGAAGTTAAAAAACACCGAAAAAATTATTTCTAAAGGCTCATAAACCAGATAGTATATTAAGAGAATCTTTATTTAGCTTGAAACGTCTCATTGGTTTAAAGTTAGTCTTCCTGGGTTTTTTTTGGTTTAGGCTTGTGATTTTTGAATACTTGGGGTGATCATATATAAGCCAAACTGAGGCTAATTTCTACCCAATAGCTTGAATTATGAATAAAGCAATATATAGTTAGGATTATCATTATCAGCAGCAGCAACCCCTTGCAGTCAAGAATGATTGTCTTCCATGATTACCTTATCTGTGGGTCTGAAGATGGCTTACCTGGCCAATCCAGGATCAACAGGCTCTACGGCAACTTGGGCATGTGTTTCTGTGTGGGGTGGGTGACTCTAGATTCTTGGTCCGGTCCATGACATGCTGTTTCTGATGCTCCCACTTTTCCATCTCCTGTTGCTGTCATGAGGTTTCAAAGTACTAAGATCCTTGCAGCAGACTCTTCTTCTGTTTGGGGCGTTCCTGGGCGATAGTCTCCCAGGAGCTGATGTTGCACTCTTTCAAGTTGGCCTTGAGGACGTCTTTGAAGTGCTCTCTCTGCCCTCCTCTGAAGTGTATGTCATGACTGAGCTAGGAGAATAAAACTTGCTTCAGGAGTCTGGAGTCAGACATCCAGATAATGTGGCTGGCCCAGTGAAGCTGATGTTGGATGATCATCACCTCCATGCTTGAGGTGTTTGCTTGCGAGAGGATACTAATGCCTGTCTTCCCACTAGATTCAAAGAACTTCTGCAGGCTGTGTTGATTCTACTTCTCCAGCAACCTGAGGTGTCTCTTATGCATTGTCCACATCTCAGCTCCATACAGTACGGTAGGGATCACAACTGCTTGATAAACCATGAGCTTGGTTTCGAATCTGATGTCGTGATCTTTGAACATCTGTGTCCTCAAACACCTGAAGGCTGCACTTGCACATTTGAGGCAACATTGGATTTCTTTGATGTCAGCTTTCTGCGAGCGATGGCTTCCGAGGTACGGGAAACACTCAACATTCTCAAGAGTCTCACCCTAAATTTAAATGACCAGATCTGCAGACTGCTCATTAAGAGACTGTTGATGGAGGATTTTATTCTTCTGATTGTCAAGCATTACAACTTACCTTCCACTTGGTAGTTTAGGTCTGCCCCAACTGGAAGTTTGTTGGTAGCAGATGTAACACCATGGCAAGGAATATTGAGTACAGTGTTGAAGCAGTGACACAGCCTTGCTTAACTCCTGTCTTAACCTCAAAAGGATCTGTGATAGATCCATTACTGAGAACCACCACTCACATATGGTTATGCAACAAGTGAAGAATCATTATGAATTTTGGTGGGCATCCTCCACAGTGCTTCTCGGTTGACAGAATTGAAGGTTTTCATCATGTCAAAGAAAGCTATCTAGAGAGCTTTATGCGGTTCCCTAATTTTATGCTGCAAGATGCATGTATGCTAAAATAAAATCTCTTTCTCTTTGCAGTATTTCATATATCCACGCCACACACTGAACTACTAAAGAACCTGAGTGAACACATCAGTCTTGAAGGCACCTATTATCTTATAGACGCTCACATCAGATCAGGACCTCAGTGTACAGGAAGTTGATTAGACATAACACAGTAGACAGTTCTTTTCCCAAGGAACCTGTAATCTATATCAACAAGACAAATGAAGGATTATTATCACCACTGAAAAGATGGGGAATTCAAGCAGAATTAAATT
>NW_017729025.1:5635371-5637557 GCF_001723915.1 Gavialis gangeticus | reverse complement strand
CGGTTCCCTAATTTTATGCTGCAAGATGCATGTATGCTAAAATAAAATCTCTTTCTCTTTGCAGTATTTCATATATCCACGCCACACACTGAACTACTAAAGAACCTGAGTGAACACATCAGTCTTGAAGGCACCTATTATCTTATAGACGCTCACATCAGATCAGGACCTCAGTGTACAGGAAGTTGATTAGACATAACACAGTAGACAGTTCTTTTCCCAAGGAACCTGTAATCTATATCAACAAGACAAATGAAGGATTATTATCACCACTGAAAAGATGGGGAATTCAAGCAGAATTAAATCAAGTGACTTACCTCAAAATCACAGAGCGAGTCTGTAGCAGAGTTCAGAATGAAACCCAGAGACCCAGTCCATGGCCATGCCCACAAAGCCACCTTCCAGACTTGAGACCTTAGAGCAGCTGAAACAGGAATAATGAAAAATAAGTGTACTAAAAATCAGCTTTGAGAATAACAAATCGGTGAAACGTGATTCCAAGTTTATGTTAAAACTCTGTCTCTGCTCACCAAGTTAAAGGGGTCTACTTCTGCATGGAAAATTCCTCATGTTAATCACATCTCTCATCCCAACAGAAAATTGGTATCTGCGGTAACCAAGGAAAAGATTTAGGAGGTTGTTTACCATGGAAAGAATATTTAAACTAATCAACTACAGTGGTTTAAATACATCAAAGAAGTCTTTGTATTTGTTGACTTACAGAATATATTACTCAAATGCAATGCTGATGCTGTGCTATAGGAAGCATGCCAAGCTGGTATCTGAATAGATGTATCCATATTACTCTGCAGTAGAAAATCTGCTTTTCCTCAGATGTGGCTCTGTGGTGTACGCCTCTCAACCACCTTTGAAAAGTGTTGCCCTAAGGTTGTGAGCAGGGTGAACAGACTTAAATAACTCATTGTAACACAGTGTAGTCAGTGCTTGGTTCTGCTTGGAGTTGATCATGTTTTCAATTGTTCCACAGGAGACCATACAAAACCTTCAGGAGAGCAAAGGAGAAGCAGAGAGGGGGTGGGAAAAGGGACACAAAGAACACAGTGAGCCAGGACGAGGAGAAAAGGGAAATATGAAAGCTGAGAGAAAAAACACACTCTGGAAAGAAAAGGCTGCATATGGCTTAGGAAGAGAGGAATTACAATTGTCAGAGAAGGAGAACAAGAAAATAAAAGAAAGAAATGCAGGAAAATAAATTAGGAACGTAGCCTTGGAAGGAGCCATTGAGTGTAGTCTCCTGCATTTTCAGGGAAACGTTAAGCCAAGGAATCCCTATAATCACCAATTCAAACCCTCACCCACTGTATCCAAAACACCAGGAATACCCTATCACATGCTACAGGTATAACCAGATGAGGCAAGGGCACTGCTGATGCTTTTCCAGTGAAGAGACAGGGAAGCAGTTGGTTAATATATGCTTAAATTTAAAGAGAGCATTTTTTCCCTCTGCTCCTATGCATTGGTGTTTTCTTTCTGAGAAATGGCTCACCTATCATTTGAAAGCTTCTGTAGAAATGTAGACATAACAGAATGGCTCTTCACATTGAACTAGGACTGCTGGCTTGTTATTCTGGCTAGTTTAGCTTAGCTTAACACTTAATGGATGCATCTACATGCGTGGTTTACTGCACTGTAGACAAATTTACTGAGCAGCAAAGCAGTAAAGCATCACAGACCACCTCACCAGGGAGATGAGCTGGACCTGGAATCCCACCAGAGGAAATGCCTTGCTGGACTTGGTCCTTGCCACAGGATGACCTGGTGAGGGATCTGCGGGTGCTCGACTACCTAGGCGTTAGTGACCATCCTGTGCTGGAATTTACTATTCATCACAGGGTGGTGAAAGGAAGCAGTAAGGCAAAACTCCTTGACTTCAGGAGAGCCAACTTCAATGAGCTAAGGAAATTAGTAAGAGAGACACTGGGGACTCGGAGCTTCAATGAGATGCAAGTCCTGGATGGGTGGTTGTTTCTTAAGGAGGTGATCCTCCAAGCTCAGAGGAAGTCAGCCCCAATGAGAACCAAAGGAAGCAAGAGTGCAAAAATGCCACCTTATCTCAGAAAAGGCATGCAGGAGGGCCTGAGGGCAACAAAGGTGACATACAATCAGTGAAGCAAGGGGCAGTCACCAAGGAGGATTGCACCACCATTGCTCGTGATTGTAGGGAG
>NW_017729025.1:5627227-5630371 GCF_001723915.1 Gavialis gangeticus | reverse complement strand
ATAATCACCAATTCAAACCCTCACCCACTGTATCCAAAACACCAGGAATACCCTATCACATGCTACAGGTATAACCAGATGAGGCAAGGGCACTGCTGATGCTTTTCCAGTGAAGAGACAGGGAAGCAGTTGGTTAATATATGCTTAAATTTAAAGAGAGCATTTTTTCCCTCTGCTCCTATGCATTGGTGTTTTCTTTCTGAGAAATGGCTCACCTATCATTTGAAAGCTTCTGTAGAAATGTAGACATAACAGAATGGCTCTTCACATTGAACTAGGACTGCTGGCTTGTTATTCTGGCTAGTTTAGCTTAGCTTAACACTTAATGGATGCATCTACATGCGTGGTTTACTGCACTGTAGACAAATTTACTGAGCAGCAAAGCAGTAAAGCATCACAGACCACCTCACCAGGGAGATGAGCTGGACCTGGAATCCCACCAGAGGAAATGCCTTGCTGGACTTGGTCCTTGCCACAGGATGACCTGGTGAGGGATCTGCGGGTGCTCGACTACCTAGGCGTTAGTGACCATCCTGTGCTGGAATTTACTATTCATCACAGGGTGGTGAAAGGAAGCAGTAAGGCAAAACTCCTTGACTTCAGGAGAGCCAACTTCAATGAGCTAAGGAAATTAGTAAGAGAGACACTGGGGACTCGGAGCTTCAATGAGATGCAAGTCCTGGATGGGTGGTTGTTTCTTAAGGAGGTGATCCTCCAAGCTCAGAGGAAGTCAGCCCCAATGAGAACCAAAGGAAGCAAGAGTGCAAAAATGCCACCTTATCTCAGAAAAGGCATGCAGGAGGGCCTGAGGGCAACAAAGGTGACATACAATCAGTGAAGCAAGGGGCAGTCACCAAGGAGGATTGCACCACCATTGCTCGTGATTGTAGGGAGGTGGTTAGGAAGGCCAAGGCAGAGATGGAGCTAGGGCTGGTGACCAGAACTAAGGATAACAAAAAGTCCTTTTTCAAATACATAGGGAGTAAGAAGAAGAGACCAGGTAACATGGGGCCCCTACAGGACAGGCTTGGCAATCTGGTGATTGCAGCAAAGGAAAAAGCTGACCTCTTCAACAAGTTCTTTACCTCCATATTTCTGAGCAGGGACCAGGACGTCTCCCCCACTAGGATTAAGGACAGGCTCAGGGGACACGATGCCATGCCTAGGGTCAGGGACAATCTAATTAGGGAAATCTTGGAGGGGCTGGACGTGTATAAATCAGCAGGTCCAGATGCTCTGCATCCGAGGGTACTGAGGTAATTGGCAGAGGTCATAGCAGGGCCCCTGATGTAGCTGTATGGGTGCTAGTGGTGCTCTGGCCAGGTCCCAGAGGACTGGAAAAGGGCCAATGTAGTCCCCATTTACAAGAAGGGGAGAAAGGAGGACCCACATAATTACAGGCCAGTTAGTCTCACCTCGGTCCTTGGGAAGACCTTGGAGAAAATTATCAAGAAACACATCTTCAAACTCATCATGGGAGGAAATGCTCAGGGGCAACCAATACAGGTTCATGCTGGGCAGATCCTGCCTGACTAACCTGGTTTCCTTTTACAACCAGGTCACTAAGTCCTTGAATGCAGGCACTGAGGTGGATGTCGTGCACCTGGACTTCAAGAAGGCCTTTGACACTCTCTCACCCCTTTCGCATAAAAAAAAAACTAGGTGACTGTGGCATTGATGCCTACACAGTCATAAGGGTGGCAAATTGGCTCAATGGTCACATCCAGAGAGTGGTGGTGGATGGGTCATTTTTGACCTGGAGGGATGTGGGCAGTGGAGTCCCCCAGGGCTCGGTCCTCAGGCCTGTGCTATTCAACCTCTTTATCAGTGACTTGGAGGTGGGTGTGGAAAACACGCTGTCCAAATTCACTGATGACACAAAGATGTGGGGAGAAGTGAGGACACTGGAAGGAAGGGACAGAATCCAGCTTGATCTGGACGGGTTACAGAGGTGGGCAGATGAGAATAGGATTGAGTTCAATGCAGAGAAGTGCAAGGTGCTGCATCTAGGGAAAAGGAACCTGCAACACACCTATAGGCTGGGGAACACCCTTCTCATCAACATGGCGGCTGAAAGGGATCTTGGAGTCATTGTTGACTCCAGGATGAACATGATCCGCCAATGCGAGGAAATGGACAGGAAGACTAACTGCACCTTGTCGTGCATCTACAGATGCATCACAAGCACGTCCGGGGAGGTGATCCTCCCACTCTATGCGGCACTGGTCAGGCTGCAGCTGGAGTACTGCGTCCAGTTCTGGATGTCGCACTTCAAGAGGGATGTGGCTAGTATTGAGAGGGTCCAGAGTACGGCCACTTGCATGATCAGGGTAAGCAGGCCAGGCCCTATGCAGACAAAATAAAGGGCGTGAATGTATTCAGCCTCCACAAGAGAAGACAGAGGGGATCTGGTGGCCATCTATAGGCTCACCAGGGGCGAACCGGCATAAAATAGATGAGGCTCTTTCCTCCAGGCACCACCTGGGATAACAAGGAATAACAGCCACAAATTGATTTAGAGCAGGTTCAGGCTTGACATCAGGAGGCATTACTTTATGGTTAGGGCTGCCAGGCTCTGGAATGGCTCCCAAGGGAGGTGGTGCTCCCCCCTACCTTGGGGGTCTTCAAGAGGAGATTGGATAGATATCTGGCCAGGTTATTATGATCCCAGCACTCATTCGTGCCCAGGGCAGGGGGTCAGACTTGATGATCTTTTCAGGTCCCTTCTGACCCTAGAAACTATGAAACTATCTACACATGTGCGGCAATTTGGCTGGCGTAGACTAACTTACTGCACCATCAGATAGTCCTGCAGACACAAGTACTATGTGATGTCATGGTAAATTACTGTGCTTGAATGCATGTGCAGATGGTGATAGGGCTGGTTGGGGTATGAAGGTGCTTCAGCATGGGGCTAGCCAGCAGACAGCCCCCACCCCCATTCTGAAGCACCATTGGGTCCCAGCCAGCCACCCCACAACATGTAGAGCTCCATTGGAGCAGCTGTGGGCTGGCAGGCTGACCCCCTGAGATTAAACAGCATGCCTAAGAGCAAAAAACTTTGGGTCAAGAAGCTGTAAAACTTATTCATACGCATTAATTGCACATGTATGATGGCTGGAAAATGGTATTTAGAGGTTTGGT
>NW_017729025.1:5600879-5617096 GCF_001723915.1 Gavialis gangeticus | reverse complement strand
TTTCGGGAACTGGCTTATAGGTAAAGTAGATATGCATTAGAATAATAGTCCAGGGAAAAAGCAAGGGTTAATTAATTTCTAATGAGCTGGCCTGTGACAAAGTTTCTTCTGTGTCTGCTACAGAGAAGCAGCAAGCAGACACACAGGCTGGGAAACTGAAGCCACGTACTACACTGCTCCATAACATGAGATAAGGTGGCACCAGGTCACAGTGCCCAACTGCAGAGATCTTGGGCTTTTTGGTTTTGGGGGAGCAGACTCAATTAGGATAAGACCAGTAAAGCTCAAATTAGAAAGTGTGCGTGTGGGCTTGTGAAACAAAAGAACAGGACAGACTGTGGACAGTATGATGACCACAGGACCACTCTGTGATGCCCATGGATGAAGAAGCATCAGAAGGGAAAAAGAAGACAGAAGAAGGGATTTCAGAGCAGCAAAGTATCCCCCAGAGGGGAACCCAAGGCCACCATGGACAGAGAGCACCCTACCAGCCTGGCCTCTGATTCCTGGGCTGCTGATATCAGACATTCAAGAGAGAGTCTCAGAGTGAAGCTTGCATACTGGTGAGACGTACCTTGACTCTGATGACAGCTCTAGGGCTGGTGGATATAGAATTGTTTGCATTTTTCTTATCTGCTATCAGTGTGTATCAATAAAATTTGCCTATTACTGAATGGAAAGGTCATGGTTGGTGTGAGAGTTTGGGTCTGTGCAGAACAAGGTATCTAGGTCATAAATCCAGAACCAACAATGCAGATGCACCCACTGTGCTCTCTTTTGGCATAATCCAAACCTGCTGAAGGCACTGGAAAGACTCTTGCTGAGGTCAAGGGGATTTCTCACAAGCTCTTGGTTTAGGTAAATTGTGATAATGAAATGACAAGGCACAGTGTGGACGGACTACAAGAACTGTGATTCAGGCTCACCCTTGTGGATGCAGTACGTGTTTTGAGTATACAGCCATACAAAGAATTTCACTAATTTGACAGGTTTAATGGATCAGACAGAAGCCGCCCCAGATTTTTACCATTTACTTCATGCCATGTGCCACCTTTTTGAGGTAGTTGACTGGCTGTTACCCAGCAAAATGTTGTAATCTGCTACTGCCTTTTAAAAAAATACACAGCTGGATAAAAGATATCCTGACATCCGGTGAAGAGCATTAAGACCTTTCCAAATAATATCTGCATATAGTTTGGACAAGGCACATGTGCCAGTCTGGGCATCATACAGGGCTAAGGCATGAGGCAGTATTGTCTTATTTTAAGATCAAAGTCAATCATTGACCTATTGGCTCCTGCAGAAAACAGCAAATCCCATAGCATTTTAGAACATGATTCCATCCTTGAAACATTCGTGTTAAATGACAATATAAGAAGAAACTCTATCAAGTCCTGTAATCCAGACTCCATGGAAACAACATTTTCTGGGCAATGTCATACCAACTCTTACACTTGCTGGTCTAGCAGACTGGATTCTGAAAGTCTGGAGACAATTAAGGAAGTGTCAGGGTCCACAAGGGTAGCTCAGGTGAGCTGCTGGAGCTGAATGGTTTAGTAGGTAGGTAGAAGTCAGGCAAAAATCAGGAAGTGAGGTTCTTAGAAGTAGCTTCAAAATGAAGGGATTGTAGATAATCTAAGAAGCAAAACGGTTTTGCTATATTTTATTGACATTCTGTTTCCTGTTCATCAGATGAAATGGACAATTATGATGATACATTAGCTGAAAAAAAATTCCTCCATCTGTATTGCAATATCCTCCATCAGACAGGGGTCACAGTTTGGAAACTATGCACCTGGAAAGGAAGAAACTGCACTTCGGCAGCTAACATCGTTGTACCGTGCACACATGCTATTGCAATCGTATTATGTAGGTAAGGTCTTAAAGCTCAAAGCTATGGCATAGCATAAGATATCAGTTAAAGCTCAGTAACATCACATTTAATTTGCAAGAATGAAATATAGTCTCCCAACATCTGTAATGCAGACAAGTGAGATCATGTCTGTATTATGGATAGAGGCAAGAAGATGGATACTGGCAGCTCCTCTGTAAGGGGCAATTCCCACGCAGCCAGTTGGTTGCATTCATCACTGCAGTTAATATATAGTACATGTTTCTTCTCACCATAGGCTCTTCTATGATTAAGAGCTAACAGAAATGTGTGCCCAGGACCAAAGAAAATATATAAAAGAATAGCAGTAGGATTTGGCTGGAAATGAAACATGCCCATTATTATTTGAACTCTTTCCAGGCCTTTCAGGTCCATCAACCCAAGATCATGCAAAAAAACTATTAGTGCATTTATTCTTTGAATCATTATTACTAACTACACTAACTAATATAAAAAGACTAATGGATTCCTTGAGGGAAAATTTATATGCGGGGTCAATTATTTTTTTTTAAGAGGCAGGCAATTACCATTTCTTTTATTTAATGATGCCTTTTTTGAATATATGTCATATTTCTTGGAATAAAAGACTACAAATTTGAGCATTCACATGAAATAGAATTATTGATTCATTCAGCATCAAATCTGCTATCTTATAATTACAGATGATGAAAAGCTCCTTTCTCTACTAAGAGTTTCAAGCTGTTCATGCCAATTCCAAAATGGTGAAATGCACTATAAAAGAATGAACAATTCAGGATGAATGCTGGCAACATGTGATTTGCTATTGGGTCCAATCATGTGAAATGCTGAGTTCCTTCATGACATATCACAATAAGTGAGTATTTTGTTTTTCTTATCAGCTATAATGAGAGATACCACACTTCTGAATTATCTTACACACACACACAAAATGGAGACTATCAAACCTTTGCACTTCTTTCTAAACTTTTTGTAGGCATCAAGACTGAATTTTTCATGTTTTTCAGAGGCCACATATTGTTTTCCTATTAGGTCTACTTAATAGTTAGGACACATATACCATGTCCAGACAAACACAGACATGTGGTATGTGGCATCACAGACATGCCTGTGGTGCCACACATGCAGGCATTCCTATGGTGCTGCCTTGCAGCATGCAGGGCAGGGAGGTTGACCCCAGGATCTCCCGGGGTCAAAAACCCATGCCAAAAAAGGGGGGTGGCACATGTGGCAGCAGAGTGCGCTACACAAAACCGGAGCCTACAGTTCCCTGAGGACCCCAGGTAAGGCTGCTGGGGCCAGCTCAGTTGCTGGCCCCAAACTCCCTTACCCCACCCAGGGTAACCTTCCACGTGCCAGAGCTCGCATGGCATGGGTGGTATAGTAGCATTGGAACAGGGTGTACCACTGCTACTTGTCCCTCCCTGGGGAAACAAATGGCCACACTAATCTGGATGCGGCCATAGAGCCTAAGTGATTACAAAGCCTCCATGAGGTTTAGGCTTAAAGCATATTCATGAAAACAACCCTTTGCAGGATCGGTGCCTATTCCAACTCACCAAAGACCTGAGCAAAGATATTTATACCTGGAACTTCTAAATCAGTAGCTTGATTTTCAGAGATTCTGAATCCCTCTGCTTCTTTTGAGTTCAGTGAAGGGATTGGGAGTTCAATGTCTCTGACCACTAGGCTATATACAGCACAGAAACAGATACATACATTTTATCCAGAGAATATGCATATGCAGGTCAGATGAAATAAATGCGTGAAAAATTTACCACTCCTCAAGCAAAACTTTTGCTGCAATGCTCAATAGTCCATTATGTTTGGAGAGGTTTTTAATGTACAAATTCAGTCACCATATTATGACTTGTAACATGCTAGAGCCTCCAAACAAGATCCGTGGTCCTTTGTGCCAGGTGTTTATGAGCACCTGGTAAGAGAAATCCCTCTTCTGGAGAGCTTGCAGTCTATGCAAGCAAGCAAGGATGTGCTGTTCTTCAGGTTGGGAACTGAAGGATAGACAAATAAATGACCCAAGATGACAAAAGACATCTGGCAAAAGCTGGTAAAGACCCCAGATCTTCTCAGAACAAATCTTGTGCTCCAAATACAAGGCTATCATTCCCCCTGCTTATAATTAGTCTTATCTTTTAACGTATGGCCATAAAAGTGAGCAGAGCATGGCCTCTGCCCCTGCTACATGGAAACAGATGGGGACCATTAACCAAAACACCTGTGTGGACAGATCAAAACTGTAGAATGATTGAAAAATGCAGTGACATGTAGGTGCTAGTGCAATAGGATTTTTAACAATGATCATTGAAGGATACACAAATTTTCTTCATTAAGTAAAAAAGAGAGAAGCAAGTTTTATTTGGTTATGTCATTTATTAGATTACCTTCATAGTCTGGAAAAGTGTTAAGACAAGGCAAAATGTGGCCTTCCTCAGATCTCAGAAAGAAGCAGATGCAGACAAAGCTAAGTACCATGTAAAACCAGGACTTCTGTTTAAGTGCATTAGGTAAATGGAAAAAAACCCTACCTAATTAGGGACCTACCAAAATCATGATGTTGCGGATTTGCAGAAATTGCAAAATCCGGCATTGACTGTGAAATCAAGCAATCCCTGTGAAATCTATGGGGAAAAAAAACCTTACTTAAAATAAAATGCTGGCTCCCCAGAGAGAGCCAGCAGTTGTCATAGCACTGTGGTCTAGGCGCGCAGCCATCAGGTGAAAGTGGGGATGGGGCTGCCAACACAAAGGTGAGCTCAAGATGGCTGAGCCCCCTCTCCCCCCAACGGATTGGCTGAAACGGCTGCCTGTCATGCAGCCCTGCAACTCTCCACCAGTCAGCAGTGAAGGGTGGGGTCACATGATACATAGCCCTTGCAACCAATCAGTGGCAAGGGCTGGGGCTGTATGAAGGACGGCCCTTGCATCCAATTAGCAGTGAGGAGTGAGGCCACTGGGGCCCCTTGGCCAGAGGTGTGGGGGGTGGGGGCTCACCACGATCAGCCCATGAAAATGGCATCCAGCCCCAAAATCTCCCTATGAAATCATTTGGCTACCTTCTCATATTAGATTGACCCCTACACATAATAAAGAGAAGTTGGCAACATAGCTCCAAGCCAAGGAAAGGTTAGTTGAAGTGGATCAACCTAATTATCATAGAATCGTAGAAGTCGGATCGGAAGGGACCTTGTAGATCTTCAAGTCCGACCCCCTGTCTGGGCAGGAGAAAAACTGGGCTCAAATGACTCCAGCCAGGTAGGCATCAAGCCTCTTCTTAAAGACCCCCAGGGTAGGAGCCAGCACCACTTCCCTAGGAAGTTGCTTCCAGATCCTAGCCGCCCTGACAGTGAAGTAGTTCTTACGGATGTCTAATCTAAACCTCCTCTCCAACAACTTGTGGCTGTTATTCCTTGTTATGCGGCGGGTGGGGGGGGGCGCTCGGGGGAAATAAGGTCTCTTTGTCAGACAAAACTGATTTGTACTCAGAACAGAAGTTTGGCAAACATAGGGCATGTCTACATGTTACCATGTATGGCATGGTACGGTGATGTAATGATCATGCAGGTCTACATGTGATCACTAGCCATGTTGACGTAGCGGCTCACTCACCCAGTCTAGCATGCTGCTACAGCAAAGTAGCTGGGAAATGTACCTGTGCATGGTGTGCACGGAGCAGTAACAGCCCATATTGTGCTGTGCTTTAGTACTTCCAAAAGGAAATAATAAAGCACAGCACCGTAACAATGGCACCATACAGCGATGTGTAGACGTGCCCATAGACTGGTTTAAAAATGGTGGGATTCTGTCTAAGATTCCCCCCACCCATCCACCCACCAAAGGGCAAATGTGTATTCTGTCTGCAGAGGTTCAAGGTCTATCTGTTACTTAGCTGGCATTGCCTTTCAGTCTCCTACTTCAGTCTCCCCATTGCTCTTCAAGAACATGCTGTTTAAACCTGGTAAAAGTTCTTCTCTCCTGTGTCTCCTGAGCTTAGCTAAGCCAGGCCCTGTGGTGCAGAGTTTGGTCAGAGGGCCACTTCCAAAAGGATAGCACCCAATAGTCGCTCCCCACTTAAAATGCTCACCAGCTGTTGAAAGAACTTCCTACCTCATCTCTCCTTGGATGCATTCCTTTTTGGGAACCTGCTAGGGAATTGGTTCATGCCCTGCAGTGAAAATAACAACCCAAACACACTTGCCATTGCTGATCTCCATCAAGGTGATATTGCCCATGTGTGATAAGAACCAGTGGGCTCTGTTCTCCCCTTTGCCTGTCTAAACCTCTGTACAGATCTGAAATAAAACCAACCCTGCTCCATGAAAATGGCATGCCTTGCTTGGCCCCTAACCAGTTTCTGATCCTACTGCTAAGCATTTCCAACATTTTCAACATGTCCCTCTTCTGCCAGCCTTTGCTGCAGTTCTAATGCTCAGGACTCCTCTCTCCGCCTGCATATTGAAATCTTTGTAATTGCAGGTGGCACTGAGTTTTGGGATGCTTGAGGAAGTTGTGCTGTTGCCAGCTACCTCTGGAGCACTGTGCATCTCCATATGCTCTGTCACATTGTGATGGACATGTTTTACGAGGAACAGAATCCTGCTTATTCCTACTATGCCGCTTTTCATTTGTTTTCCATTAGTTGGGAAGAAATGAGGCATGTCTGCCTACCTACTGGTCCCCAGGTAGAGCCTGTAATGGGGAGGAAAGATTTTGAGTTCTGTGGGCAGATATAAATGCTAATTTCTCAGCACCAGAGGTTGAAAGTATGAAACTAAATGAAGGGAAGAGAAATAATGTTCAGTCTGAAGGTTTTTGCATGGAACTGTTTTCACCTCTACTCCTCCAGAAAGAAACTCCCCAGATTTAGAAAACAAAGTAAGGTAAAACTGCAAAGGAAGGGGTAATTGCTAAGTGGTGGCCCAGCTCTGTTCTCATGGGATCACAGAGTGAAGACTCCCATTGATGCCATTGGGAAAAACTTTATTCTGAAAATTTCACCCAGGGTTTTATGTAATTCATCAGCTATTACAAGCATGCCTGATTTTGGGTATGAAGAATAACCTCTTAAAGTATGACTTAGCCGATGTTGCCATTCCCCCCCCACCTCCACCCCCAAGGGGTCCCTAAGATATACTGCTTCAATTCTCACCCCAAAATATAGGCCATTAGATTTTCAATGCCTTCTTTCTCAGCCTGTGACTTTCTTAATGTAAAAAAGAATCACTTTTAGCATATTCATACATAAACATGCAAGTCAAATACACCTACACTGTAATGAGCTGCAGGTTCCCGGTAGGAGGAATGATTTGGGGGGTGACACTAGAAAGGGTCCAGGAAGCTTCATGTGCTGGGGGAATTGTGCAACAGCTCTGAGTGCACAAGGCACCACGTGGCCACAAGCAGCAGCACTGAATCCAGTGCACTTAAAAAATCCAAGCTCACACCATCTAAACTTATTGCACAGAGCACTGTGCAGGAATCACACACTCTTTAAAACAAATCTAAAACCTTAGGTGCTCCATTATATTCACTTAGGGAATTATGAAGATACTCATTTCCCAAGCACCAAGACACTTGCACCATTGAAAGGCATCAGTGATTGAACCAATATGATGTCTGAAATTAAGGCTGACAAATAAAAACACTAACCCTAAAAATTAGAAATAATTTCACAGTTATGTAGTTGTCCAAGCTAAAAGGCCTCAACATGTTTTTGGGTCACCTAGAGAGGAATCGAGATGCATAAAAGTTTAGGTCTGACAGTCAAGTGGAGGATCCAAGAGGAGCAAAGCACATTTCTATGCTGAGTCAGTTCTTCTTATTGGTCACCGATAGCAAACACTTTTGGGACTGGGCTGGCTGATGAATGGGAAGTATGGGGTCCTAGACAACAATGGGAAGTGTTTGAATTAGAGCCAAGAGCAAAGAAATCATAAATAAAAGAAACATGCTTTGGCACAAAACACTTCCCGATACAAATAAAAAAACCCATAATGGAGTATATGATATAGTCCTGAAATACCGGCGCACATACCTCTATCATTCGGTAAATAGAAAATGCATATACAAAAGTGTTATAATACACCACAGTTACAAGACTTTTATGGAAAATGCTTTCTGTTGACAAAAAGAGACTGGCTGATCATGTTCCTTATATAACAGAAGCCCTTGAAACAAAACGTTTAACTGCCAAAATACACATAACAAATCTAATGTATTAAAAATGGCAATCCTGGGGGGTGTGGGGACACATGCTGTTAGGGCGGCTGCATTGTGCTGGAAAATACCTTTGTGTATGTTCTTTAGCAAAAGACCCCCCTGGGTCCGGGGCCGTGCACGCCAAGTTCTGAGCATGGAAGAGAACTTTGCACTAGGAAGATAAAGCTTTGTGGTGATAAGCACAGTCCACAGAGAGCTCTGATCAGGGCTTCAAGAAGCAAACTTATATCTCTGTCCTCTGCTACCTTGTGCCACTCATCTCTCTAGAGTACAAACACTTCAGTGCAACAGTGCCTGACTGCAGGGCTCTTCGGCACCTAACACAACAGGGCCTCTAGAGGCCCCAGCAATGCAAGCCATCTTATTGACACTTCCTTAGCTATGGGAGTGGTGCCAAAGGGCCCAGCTCTAGCAATTAAAAAAAAATAAACAAGTGAAGCCAGTGGGGGGAGTGGGGGCAGATGCTTAAGCTTTCCCATTTGACTTGTCTCGGATTGTTGTGTCATGAGAGACTGCAACAGTAATTTAATAAATAGTATTTAATTAGATCTATCAAATTAGTGTTGCACAAATATTTGTAAAGCCCATGTTTGTGGTTTGCTTGAGGTAATTAACTAAACACTGGAACAAATTCAATTTTTTTCCCCTCTTCTATTTTTTTTGGGCTGGAGGGAACTAGGAGGAATAAATTATGTGTATACTGTGGGGGCCCTGCACTGCCTGAATATTTGCTAATAGCTTTGCTTTTCCTTCTGAATATGTATTATTTATGTACGTTAAAGAACAGCACACGATACAAAAGAACTTGGCCCTCCGCCGGTTCATTTAAAGCGGGAAATAGCAAGGTCATGCTGCAGATTATCTATTTCAGAGTGAATGGTTTTATATGCTAATTTGGGGGCTGGTAATGAAGATTGAAATGTCTCGAGATTCTGTGCACACACACACATGTGAAATGTGATTATTTTGTATTGCATTCCTGCTTGGAGATTTCCCGAAGTGCCTCCTCTCCTCCTCCTTCACGGGTTGCCATTGGAACTTCATGGAAAAGCTCATGCAAGAATTAAAATTGGCAATACATGTTTTGTTGGGGCTGCTGGGTTTTATTATTATTTTATGGACACAGAATTTCTCTTGGTTGGATTTTTCTATGGACAGATACGAGTCAAGAACAAATTTTACAACCCCTCCCCACACACACACACTTTACTGATGCCCTCATGTCTGAAATGAAGACTCAGAAATGGTTTCTTTACAGGTGGCTTCCTCCACTGACTCAACCCCGTTGACTATGCAGGGTTCTGCCTCAGTGCAGTACCTCACACATGCTCCATTTTAGGTCCCTCGCATAAAAGCACATTCTGGCTAGCATGGAGGACATGAAACGGAGACTAGCACAGTCCTGCCCCAGTCTTTGTTCAAGCCTTTCTGTGCCCCCATTGAACACCACCGTGTCTTGCATTCCCCATGCCGATCTCAAATCTCACTTCATAACAGTTGGAGCCAGAGCTGAGTATCCCAGGTTGAAAAACCTATTAGTAAAACCTATTAGTCAACCCTGACAAAATACCCTGAGCCGCCACAGGTAAAACAGGGGGAAAAATGGTAGCCAAAATCCTGCTGCGGCCAAAGGTATTAAAATATGCTTGAGAGATCCCAAGAAGAGGGCTATGCCCCCCACTACAGAGAATGGTAACCCGCCCTTCCTAATCTGTACCAGTCTGACCGTGCGGTAAAATTATTTCTTGGCCCCAAATTTGATGATTGGTTTGACTCTGATCAGAAGAGCAAGGCCATCTAACCAGGAACCACTGGATTTAAGTCCCAGCAGGAGCATCGGCATAGCCCAGTCACAATCCCCAGCCTTGGTTGAAACCAACACTCACTGCCTCTGATGTAGGCAAAAAACAAACAAAAAAAATTTCTGATGCAAATAGCAGCAAGGGGTGGTGGGGGGAATCCCTCCCAGCTCCATGTGACAGCCAGCAAAGCTCAGAAGCATGGGAAATACCCATAGAAGAACTTAGGCATTGCTGCTCTTAGATCATCCCTAATGGTTATCCAACCTCTTTTTGAACCTCTCTAGTAATGCAGACACTTCCTTGGGTGTCTATTGCACTGCCTCACTGGTCTAACAGTAAAGAAGTTTCTCCTGATATCCAATCCAAACCTACTTTGCTGCAACTTCAAGCCATCAGTCCACATCCTGATCTCTCCAGCAAGAGAAAAAAAGGTACTTTCCCTCTTATTTATGGCAGCGCTTCAGACATTTGAAGACTGCTGTTATGTTCCCTCTTAAGCGCCTTTTCTGCCAGTTGAACATGCCAAACTCCTACAGGTTCTCTTCATATGACTTGCCTTTCTTCCTGCAACCTATGTGCTGTTTGGCTAAATTCTCAGAGGACAACTTAGTGACCCACAAGAAACATTGCCCTCACAGGAAACTTTCTGCAAAGCTTCAGAAACAGTGACTGAGAATGCCCACAATAATTGCTCCCCACTCCACACACACTTCTAGATGTTTTGGGGTCCTTCTCACTGCATTGCCTAGCCCTGCATCCTGCAGAAATCCACTATTCCAGCTCGAATCAATGTCTCCCACCCGCTGCCAGATGAAAATGCATCTGCCCTACACATGCAGGAGTAGTGTAAAGTAGCCAAAGTGCACAAGGATCGCATGTGGCATGACACTGCAAGTATGCAGAGCATGATTCTCGGAGCTGCCAGGTGCCGTGTGCCCAGGCAGCGTCCAAGCCCCAGGCAGATGGGAACAGTGATTTGCATGACTGTGACCTCCTGATTTCATTGCCATACTGGAATGGAAAATATAAAAACCTGATTTGCAAAGGCCCCATGTCATGCTGAATGCAAGAGCTCTGGGAACCCACTGTGCAGCTCCCTCATCAGCTCAGGCCTTTTATAGGATCCGGTTAGCTTAACCCTCATTCCCAAGAAAGCAGCTCAAGTGGCCTGGGGGACTGCCCTGCCCCATGTAATCCCAACTGTGGTCCTGTGTCACAATGGTCTCATGACCTCCAAGAACAAGGACACCAAACACCAGAGAACAGGACCCATGTCAAGCAACCATGCATCAAAGAAAATAAGTCAACATTGCTTTGACCTAGTTATCATCCAGGTCCCCATGCTTTCCCATCCTCCCTGCTCTGCCAGAATAGGAGGCTAGTGTGAATAAAAGCTGTCTGATTGGAACAAATAAGGACCCACAGTGAAGAGAGTCCCTGTAGCACTTCTCTATTGGTGTTCACCATGAATAGGATCACTTCCTATTCTGCTCCAAGCATGTCTACATGGTAGATGTGCCATGCCTGGGTAACATCCTTAATCGAGTCATTTCCCAGAATGCACCCACAGCCGAAGGCTCTTGGGATGCTACTCTTGCTTCAACAACACCTTTTCACTTCACTGAACAGAAAGCATCAGAGGTGACCCTCTAGGATTTTCAGTTTGTGCTTGGGGATATGTTCTGAATATGAATATCAGGGTGGCAGTGCCTGCGGCAGAAAGTTATGCCCATGAGGAGGAATAGCAGAGGGGAGTTTGTAAACATACAAACCATTCCATTTTCTCTCTTTTTTTTTATTTTTTGGGGGGTGGGGGGAGAGCAAAACTAGGAGGAAAGAAGTAACCATAGCAACCGTTGCACTTTCATTAGAGAAAGTGAGGAAAGAATCAAAGATAAGAAAGAAGTAATCAAACCAGCTTAAAGAATATAAAAAAATAGAAATTGTTTATGAATTATATATAAGCCCACTAAGCCCTCTTATGAATCCATTCAAAAGAAAGTAGATACGTTGAATGAATTTAAAGAATAGGGAAAGATCGTATTTGCATTCCAATTCGTCACTATAAGTTATGGATTTTTTTTTTTAATTTGGAATTACTGTTCTGTTTGGGAAACATCACAGTGAGGGAAGTGAGTTAATGAAAATCCATATATCTAAATATATGTCAGACCCAGTGATGAATCTGGCTTATTGCTTAAAATGGCACAG
This sequence comes from Gavialis gangeticus, assembly GCF_001723915.1. NCBI lineage: Eukaryota > Metazoa > Chordata > Crocodylia > Gavialidae > Gavialis > Gavialis gangeticus. Next base: position 5,604,976 of record NW_017729025.1, on the reverse strand, counting down.
AATGAGTGACGGAGGTTTGGACAATATGCAGGGAGTCACAGATTTTCACTGTGGTCACTTTTCCATAATGAAAAGATGAGAAGTTCAATTATAGTGAAAGGTAAGAAGTTAAAACAAGTAAAATGGCATATTTTCAGTGCAATCCAAAGATAAACCTGTGGAACTCCTCATCACAAGGCATCCTCCCCCCCCCATTTAAAAATTTTTTTTTTTTAGAATATACAAGTCAGGGCATTCAAAAACAGGATTGGATAATTCTTTGGTTAATAAAAATGTTTCAATTTAGAGGAAGCAGGGTTAATATTTGAGTAGCAGTATCATGTAAAAAATCTTGGAAGGGTTATAACCCTCAATGGTGGGAAAATTAAAAAAAACAGGGTCAAGTTATTCTTTTTGGTTAAGTACAGACTGTGAAAAGCCCAAAGCTAAATAGATTCAATCTTTCAGTCTGATCTGTGTAGATTGAACCAATAAGCAAGTGAACAGACATTCACCTTTGATTCCGGAAATACAGCCATATGTCTGCAGTAGCCAAGGGCAGAAGCCAGGGGGTGCTAGAGTACCCTTCCCTGCTTGGCTGGAGCAGACAGTTTGGGCCAAGGCTGTGAGGGGAAATTTGTAGGGGAGGTGCAAAGCATCTTGGGATGCTGGGGGACGGTGAATTAACTTGAATCTGGAGGGGATCTGGGACAGAAGTTCAGTAAACTGATTTAACCGAAATCAGTTCAGGCTGATACTACATCCATCCAGGCTGATCTTAAGCTGTTTTTGGCCATTTTGAAAGTGGTTTATAGGCATTGAACTTCTGTTGTATCACAGATTTGTGTTACAGTTTCCTATCACTTACACTGCAGTTTTTATTTATACCACAGGGGCACATTTCTGTCCCTAGCCCATAGGTTTTCAAAAGACTTCCCCCAAAGTACATGAAGTCACCTCACTGCAGCTCTGGATTGTCCAGTCAATGCCCATGAAGGATTTTTGCACCTCCTCTCGAGTCAGCTGATGTTGGCCATTGCTGCAGTCTGAACACTTGACAAGACAGACCACTGTGCCAATGCACTCTGGCTGTTCCTGTATTCTCATGGATCATGGGCACCTGGGTGCTGAACACAACAGAACAGAGATGCCAAGATTTATGCTACACATGTCCCTGGACAAGGAATAATTCTTCTTTTTGCCAGAAGGCAATGGATGTTAAGGAGTCATGCTGAGTTCTTACCGCTAAGTTCAGAACCATGTCTCCAACTCTTCTTTTGCAATCTTCATTTCCTGCTTATGGGCTGTAGCAGTCAACAGAAATTTTTCTGTTCTCACCAAACTCACTAAAAAACACCGTTAATCATATGGCTACACAATAATATTGACATGCCACTCACATTACTTCATAAATAGCATACAATTGCTTAGCAGCTCCTTGTTTTAACGGTGTCCTTGATGTAAGACTTCTGTTAGCATTCTGCTCCTCTGCTCGGCTGAAGTACATTAAAATCCTTCTTTGTAACAAGCATCCCACTCAGAGACATAAATCTTCCACTCCTAAAAGCAACTTTATGGAGAAGGTGGTTTATTTATTAATGCACACATTTATATAAAGTGCTTGTTGCTGCAACAGCTCACAGTTTTTAATAAATATGCCCGTAACCGACTGCCACCCAGGAAGAGAGGTCAAATCCTGCCACTTTGGTATGCACACCCTGCAGTCTTCAAAGGCCACGTGTAAGAATGTGATGTCCTTTAAACAGAACTCACGTTTAGAAAGGTGTTTCATCCTGAAAGAAAAAAAAACTCCATACCATGCAAGGGGAGCCCTGCCAGGATTATACCCTCAGTGCCACACATGCCCTGCTGGTACGACTGATTAGCTTAAAACTAACAAAGCAATGCACAACTATCCTGCTCCACACATAATTGAGCACAGGGGTCACATCTTCAAGAGGACCTAAGTGACCAAAGGGTTCATTTTCAAAGGCATAAATACCTATTTGGAATGTAACTCCCATTGACTTTAAAGGGGAGTTCATGTCTGATTGGAGTTTGACCTTGAAATATGTCATCTTTAGGCTCATTCAAAATGACTTAGGAATCTATAAGGGCTAAGGAGGCATGGGCTCCTTAGCCCTTATAGATACAGATTGGTGCCTCAGCCTAAATACCTCTGAGTATCTGGGTCCTAGTGGAAATGCCTCAGTAGGTGAGCCACCTAACTCTCATTGAGAGCTCTTCAGCATTTTTAGGTCCTAAATATCTTTGTAAACAGGAACATGCCTTAGGCACTTAGGAGTTTAAGGATCATGCTGAAGTAAGTGGGGTTAGATACAAAAGAGACCCTGTCTCTCAAAAGCCAGATTCAAACTGTCCACATAAGCAACAAAACAGGACACAGGCATCAATGAGGCATCCACGTCACATCAAGTAATCTGGATCAATCCTCCAAAAGCTGCTGAACCACGTAGGTGCCTAGATTCCTCAGGTGCCTCTGTATTGAGCTGAAAAGATCCTTAGATGCCTGCACAAGCCCAGGGCCATTCAGATTACTCACCTCGGGTGCACACAAGTTTTCCTTTTTGTACAGGTGGATTTGCAGATCCATGGGAAGAAAGACTAAGTGCACAAGGGTTCAGATAGTTTATACCAGACCAAAAATGGTGGGCCTGGAACATAATGGTTCACATCATGAGTATTTGTGGGCGTTATCACACCATAATGCCCACATTTCCAATCCCACTGTCACCGGTAACCTCCCTTCCACAGAGCCTGGTCCACAGGTACCACCGGGGAAGATTTGTACCTGAGGCTAGGCCTACAGCAGAGACTTCACAGAATCATAGAAAATGAGGGTTGGAAGGGACCTCAGGAGGTAGTTTAGTCCAACCCCCTGCTCAAGGCAGGACCATCCATCCATGGATGCACCCCATCCCAGCTTCCAGGTCATTAATGAAAATATTGAATAAAACCAGCCCCAGGACTGAACCCTGGGATACTCCACGGATACCAGCTGCCAACTAGACATTGAACCTTTGATCACTACATATTGATCCCAATGATCCATCCAGCTTTCTGTCTACCTTACAGTCCATTCATCCAGCCTGTACTTCCTTAGCTTGCTTGCAAGAATGCTGTGGGAGACTGTATCAAAAGTATTGCTAAAGTCAAGGTATATCACATCCATTGCTTTCCCTGCACTCACAGAGTCAGTTGTCTCATTATAGAAAGCAATCAGGTAGGTCAGGCATGACTTGCCCTTGGTGAATCCATGCTGACTGTTCCTAATCACTTTCCTCTCCTCCAAGTCCTTAGAAATGTATTCCTTGAGGACCTGCTCCCTGATTTTTCTGGGGACTGAGATGAGGCTGACTGGTCTGCAGCTTCCTGGATTCTCCTCCTTCCCTTTCTTAAATATGGGCACTATATTTGCCCTTTTCCCATCATCTGTGACCTTCCTGGGTTGCCACAAGTTTTCAAAGATGGTGGCCAGCAGCTCTACAATCACATCACCCAAATCCCTCAGCACCCTTGGGTGCATTGCTGGCATAAAGAGTCCTTTTGGTAGTGGAGCTCCTGTTGTTTGGGGATGTTCTTTAACTCTACCTGGAAAAGAACTTCTTCTGCTTCTGTAAACTGTATCACCAGGATGGGACTTTACCAATATAATATTGGGATGTTGGTATAAGTGCACCCTTCCCCTCAAAGTAAGTCCTGCATGATTTCATACCTTTCCAAACCCCCCCCCCAGTTGGGCAACTCCCCTCCCCCCCCCCCCCCCCCCCCCAGTATACTAAATCAGCTACATCAACCTCCCTCAACATCTATTTACATAATCAAACCCCACAAATTCCGTAGGAGGACTGTCTTCAGTCTTGGTGGTGCTGTCAGGGTGGGATTTGAGCAGCCCTAGGGTGCACCCTCTCTACATCCCCCATCAGCACTACCGGACTTTATAAAGGTGTTAACATCATCACCCACACTCCACAGGCCAGAAATTGAGGTGCACCTACCCGTGTCCATTCCCCTCCTTAACCGTTCTTTGAGAAAAGCAAAATTTGTTGCAGGGTGTGTGTAGCAGGGCACTAAGGTGCCTGCTACTGACAAGCAGT
>NW_017729025.1:5598526-5600868 GCF_001723915.1 Gavialis gangeticus | reverse complement strand
AGCCAGGGGGCGCTAGGGGAGTTCACGGCACCCCTAGGTCGCCCTGCCACAGTGTGAAATGCAAACACAACACCTCGTGCAACCACAGTGGAAATGAAAATGCAGCACCAGACCCTTTCCCCACCTTCTGGTTCTATGAGATGTACAAACAAGGGAAGAGGAGTGGTATAAACAATGAACAGTAAATCAAATTAATATTGTTAGGAGCCCAGAACCAGAAGGGAAAACTTGGGGCACCAGGCAGTTCTGCTAGAACAGCCAGCATGTCATATAATGCTTTTCCTCAACAGATCAAGCTGTATCTTATTATTATTTTACCCCCTTCTCCTTCTATTCAGAGGCATTCCATGACCTCACTGCTCCGGCAGTTAGAAACCTTTTTCCAGTTTCCAGACAAAAATGTATTTCTGGCCAGTTTATACCCAGTTATTTTTGAGACAGTATTGTCCTTTAACTTAAGTACCTTTCCCCGTTCCTAGGTGCCTATCCCTCTGGTATATGAAGTAGCTTTGATTCAACGTATGGTTATTAAACATAAGCACTGGTGTTCCACCTACTACCCAACAGATGTTCAACTTGAGTAAGTCTCTTATTCTTCCCTGCATCCCCAAGTTATATGGATTTTAAGGCATTTAGGCTACTGCGACACAAATCTGAACTTGACAGCAAATATGACCCTGAGTAAAATGTTCAGGTAGTAACCCATGTAGGAATTGGGGCTGGGAGTGTGGAAGAAAGCATGAATACATTTCTTGATTAAAACCCTTTTTATTTTACATCCAACTCCTCAGTGCATCAGTAAATCTGTCACTGTGCAAATTGGAAAATGTGTTTAAAGATGTAAGGCTGAGCGGGTAAGTACAGCAAGAGCCAGGAAGACATCCATGAAATAATGCTGAACATACATTTTAAGTGTGCATTGCATAAAATGCAGCAAGGCATTTGATATGTCACATTGCAGGCTGAGATTGAACTGAAGATTGCCTGCAAGTCGTCACCTGTGTCACCTATGAATATCAAATTGGAAGCACATTACAAACCCGTCCTTATTCCCCAGAATCCGTTATTGCTACTGAAGCAGTCTAGAAGCAACAGTAGCTGAAATCAATACTTGGCATTATTTTAATTGATAACACGATGGGATTTTCTGCTGTCTTCAGTCAATTATAAAGACATTTTAAAGGGATGCAATGGGACATTATGATATTAAATAGTTCTTTTAATTCTGCTAATCTTTATTTTAATTAAACCTATGCATCATTTTTATAGGAACGACAAAAATGACATTTGCCATTCTCTGGTGACTAGCAAGACCAAGAGCCTGATCCAAAGCTACCAACACCAGTGGGACTAGAGCAGGGGGAATAATTACATTGTTTAGTTCAGGATCTAAATTTAAAAAAAAAATTAGAGAAAGACAAAACAAAACAAGTTTCAATCAGCCTGTCATGAAAAACAGCTGTTTTCTTTTTCTCACCAAAATGAAAGTTCCCATTCTGAGGGATAGTTAATAAAATAAGGTAAAGGAAGGGTTAGAGTCCCAGCGTCAGCTTCACTTTGATGCAGTAGGCAAGTTGTTAGACAAGTCACCAAAGACGTGGGAGACCAGCTTCCACTGTTGTGCTTCAGGGCAACGTGCCTTCTCTTCTTGTTGATGCTGTTACTTTGCATGGAAGAGATAAATATTCCTTTGGGCACACTGGAGAGGCTTTGTAGATCAAGGCCCTGTAGTGGAAGGCATGTGTTCAGATCCCCTCAGGCAAAGAAGGGATGTACGTGTGCCTCTTCCATGGCTGAGGAGAAGGACCCCAAGCACTGAAACCAGTGGGGGAACAATCTCCTGCACTGTTATTTTTGTGAAGTTAGCCCCCCCGGTTGCCTTTCCAGATGAAAAGGGACCCTCAATATCATCTAAACCCCAAAGAGCTTCATGATGACTAAAACCACTTTGATAACAAATAAACTATGTATGAAGAAGAAAAAAGGCAAGGAAAAACGACCTAGACATCCCTACATTATCAGAGATAAATTGGGTTTTTATTCTGTGCTTCAATAGACTGTATATTAGGTCCTGAGGTTAAAATGGAATTACTATTTTTATTGTTATTATTGTTGTTAATAATCTTAAATTATTATTTACAGGTAAGGAAATGTGGATGAAGCTCTCTGTAGAACAGAGGCTGCAAAAAATTTGAATGCAGAATAAAGTGAAAGCTCTTGATTTAGGAAAATACTTGAAATATTAGCAACTGTTTTCATTTTTCCATGGATTGGATGAGTCCAAGATGATTTTGTTGTTTGGGTTTTTTCTTTTGTTTTTTTTGAAAAAAAAAAAAAAAAAA
>NW_017729025.1:5581741-5598461 GCF_001723915.1 Gavialis gangeticus | reverse complement strand
AAAAAAAAAAAAAAAAAAATCACTATTCAGGCCAAAAAATGGAAGCAAAATAAAGTAATACCTTCATCATGCGTGTGCAGTGGGGGATTTTGAGCCCTTTATAAAGTCCACGCTATTTACAGAGATTCCAGAACTGCTAAAGATGTTCAGCTAATTGAATTGCTTAATTGGCGGAAAGTTTTGGCATCAGTGTAAGAGAAAGTCATTTCCCATTCCTGCAATAGTCTCTCTGACAAACCAGCCCTCACTGTGGGAAGGGGAGAAGCCTCGAAACATCAGCTCTGAGAGATGCATATTACCTCATTAATCTCACTGAGGTGTTGACTCGGAAGGCTAATTATGACAATTAAAACATCCACTTTTTCCATTGTTTTACCGCTGATCAAAACATGTGAAAGGAGAGAGATGATAATAGTGGTGTCACTAGCTTGTGGAGTTCAGCTGGTGGGTACAGTCTCAGAGACTGCCACAACTTTTCCTCCTGAGGGAGGATACAGATATCTCCAAAGCCGGGCCCTGACTATAACAATGAACTTAAACTCATAGATGTTAGGGGCTGGAAAGGACCTTACAAGAGCTTTGGGTCCAGCTCCCCTGCACTTGGGCAGGAAAGACGTGCTTCATTTTAAAGATGTGGTAAGGCCTATTGATAATAATGGAATTTAGGCAAATGCTTCAGTGCTTCTTCATGGGAAAAATACTCATTGGATGTATGTGCACATGCCTTTATGCACGCCTAAACTTAATGCGCATTTGCCTAATGCATGTTAAGGTGATTTAGGCATGCGTCTACACTCGCTAAGGTGAATTAATATGGTGTGTGGACTGACTTGGGACTAAAGTTAGTCCCAAATCACTTGACATACACAGCGTTAATGTACCTTGGCATGTCTACATGTGCATTAAGGCGCTTTAGTTATTCATGCCTAAATCTGATACGTGCAAAAGCTTTTGCTAAAGCTAACATATAATAACTAAACTTAATAACTAATGCTTTTGCAGGTATCAAATTTAGGTTTGCATAGCTTAAACTGCCATTTTTAAGGTGTATTAAGGGCACACGTGTGTAGACCCACACCCTTAATGCACCTTAAGTCAGCATGTATAGATTCACCCATTATTTCTTCAGAACACTCACAAAATAAACTCCCTATTTTTAACGAGCTATCCCAGTCAGTGTCAGGCTGAATAAAGCATACTCAGGATACCTGCTTAGCTGTATGTCCAGGTAAGCAATGATGCAATGAGAATGGCCCAGGTAAGCAATAATGCAGCTTTGAAGGGATAGGATGCATATGAAGAGATAGTAGTATGAAAAGCAGCTTAATTAAATGACTTCTGTCCAGTTCAGTGCATGAGGCTGTGATCAGACCCTATGCTCTGCACAAACGCAAGCTATGTTCTGGAAAATAATTAACATCTAAGCAAAGGATTGGGTCTTATTTATTTCAGAAGTTGTCCAAAAATATATTCTAATAGTCAATACCCACTTCTTTTTCAAACCAGTGCCCATGAAACACACTTCCATCACCAACTTGGATGAATGGCATACGTGTTAAACGGATGGGGATCAGTGCAACAGAGCATGAGGTGTGAAACCACATTGCAAAGAAGATCAGCATAACCTCAGTTGTAAGCACTACTTTGTGAACAATAGACCAAGTCATGTTCAAAGAGGGGAAATTCCAGCATCAAACCAAATTCTGTTTACATTGTTAGGCAGGTTAGACACTTCTACCCACTGGTAAGAGCCATCTGTCAACATAAATAAAATAATTGGAAAGGATCTCCCAGCTAAGAGCAGTGGCCTTTATAATGGGAGGGTAGGGTGCCTGGACCCTACCAGATGTCATTGAAATGGGTAACTTAATAATAGTGAGAGGTTAGTTAATGCCCACAAGTGGTGCTACAGCTGTAACAACTGACTTCTTTTCCCCCCAGCTTCTTAGCTATCATCATAAATATTATGAGGGAATGCATCTGACACCTACCTACCACAATATCAGTGCTGCTAGAAGCTTTTCAATAGCTAAGAAATAGAAAAAAACTAAAGAATGAGATGGATGGCCCAGTTTTGATCTCATTCACTCTGGCAGCATGGTGATATAGCTCCACTGACTGACGTGGGATTACCCCAGATTTATACTAGTGTAATTGAGAGCAGAACCAAGCCTACAGTTTTGATGTGACAGGATATTACATAAAGTCTCAGCATGAAGGCAGATTTTTAAGCTTAAGTGTACCTAATTCATGGATAGAGACTAAACTGTTATTCCGTGGATGTAGCAGTATGATTCCTTCCACACAGCTTAAAAACAGAATTTACTGCAGCAGAAATGCAAAGGAAAAGAGTACATTAAAATATTGAGGTATTAAGTTAAGGAAAGAAGGCAGTCTGGAAAGTCAATCACTCCCAGGTATTTTTCAGAACATAGATGCAAAAGCACTTCACTCTGCACAATAGCTCAGTTTTGAACGTCTAATGCAAGACAAATGATAACAAATAAAGCAGCTTTAAATATGTTTGAATGCATTTGAAAATAAAAGTGCAGTTACTATTGTGCAAAGCAGAAAGCACCAAGGAAATTTAAGGACATGCCGCAATTAGAAGTGGAGAAGGAGACAACTATGAACCTGTATCAGGTTATTTAGAAACACAGTACTCACTAGGGATGTGCAAAATGGGCCATATACGATTCGGATTTGGCCCGAATCAGGGACAGTGATTCGATTTGTTGATTTGGATCACTGTCCCCGATTCGATTTAGCCGAATCCAAACCTGAAGATTCAGTGCTGATTGGGAGAATCAGCGATTCGGCCATAGACACAATTTTAAATGTTTTTTCTACACACCTTGAGGTACCAGGCGTGGCTCATGAACAGTGCGATGCTGGGGTGGATGAAGCATCCTACAGGAATGCAGGGGGAGCGGGGGGGCTCCATGTGCTCAGTGGTGAATCCAGAAGTGGACTGGAAGTACTTCCGGCCCACAGGGGAGCGTGTACCCCTCCCCCCACATCTACCCGGCTCAGTGATCTGCCATGGGGGGACCCTGGGTGCCACCCCCCCCGGACCCAGGAGGCACCAGTCACTGAACTGAGGGAGCGCAGGGATGCAGGGGGTGTTGTGCACACCCCGGCAGACCCGGACCGGAAGTGCTTTTGGTCGACTTCTGGGTCTGCTGCTGAGCGCACTGGGGAGCCCCCCATGCTCCTGTGGGATGCTCCATCCACCCAGCCATCTCAGCATTCATGAGCTGCCTGCTACCTAGAGGTATGTGGAAAGAATATTTAAAGCTGTGTCCATGTCCAAATTGCTGAATCTCTCTGAATTGATTTGGGGGGTCCAATTCAATTGAGAGAGATTAAAGGGCCTCCTGATTCAATTCAGGTTTAGAGATTCTGCCATCGAATCAGGCTGAACGTCCACCAGATCAAATCAGGGACCAAAGCTTTGCACATCCCTAGCACTCACTCCTATCTTTTGAGCTAAAGATACCACTTTGTCATCCAGAAGCAGTAGTAAGCTATTAGCCTCTAGTGGAGAGGTTCCCAAACTTTTTCTAATTGCATGCCTCCTTCCGGATTTACCAGTTGCCCATGTACCCCTATGTTTTATATTTTAATCCCTTAAATGTCAATTATTATTATAATGAAAATGAAACCCACCATTACACCATTTTTCCTGCATTACCCCCAGAGATGTCTTACATACCCCCAGGGGTATGTGTATCATAGTTTGGGAGCCCCTGAGTGAACTGGCTACAGGAGGGATATGCAATACACATTTCTGCCAGTTTTTTTTTTGTATAAATACGAATTCATACAAATTCAATTCTGACACAAATTAAATGCTGAAGAATCCATGACTTGGATTCAAGCCACTTAACTCTTTTTTCCAAATACTTATAAATACCAATAAAAGAAAGGAAGGAAGTTCAACTCAGTATTTTCTTTAAAAATCTTCTTTAAACCATAGTGTATCAGAGGTTAAGAGGTGGCAGCTCTATCTGTGCTCAATCAATTGCTTAGCTACTGTAACCAGCTCCTCTAAATCAGATAGCAAGCACAATGTGTAGATTTGTAACTGTAGTGTCCAAGACAAAATACTGTAGTGGAAGAGAGAACTGAAGAAAATAAGTGCAAAATGCAAGGGTTCAAGGAAGAATAGTGAAAAATACCTAGAATATGCCAAAGAACACATCTCTGCTACATGCAGGTGGAAAGATGAAGCAAAATTAAAAACAACTGACCTCAATGGGTTTCAGACAAAGACAATGAACGGTCGGTAGCTAAAGCACAAACTGGTCCCCAGGAAAACCAAGGTTGCAAACATGGGATCCCTGTGAAGACTCATTTTACTTACAACATTAGCCATTATGTGCTGAAGCAGGAGTCAGCAAAGTGCAAAAGTACTTGAAAAATGAAGTCAATGTTAAATGACTAAGTGCTTTCCTGAATGGGAACCTAAAACAAGAACTTGGACACAGGGTGGGATTTAATAGTTTTCCACATTATTTTGGTGACTTGTCTATAATAAAAGTTTTCTGGTAATGTTTTGACAGTTAGAAGGGTAAAAAAGAAAAAAACAAAACACTCCCGGCACTGTTATACCAGCAAAGCCCTAGTGTAGACCAGTTCTACTGGTAAAAAGGCCATTTGTTAATATAGCTTATTTTGTTTTGGGGACAGATTGAAGCTTTATCAGCAAGACAGCTATACCTTGCATGTGCACTAAGAGAATTTGCTGGTGTCATTATGCCAACAAACTCTTTCTGATGTAAATAAGTATCACTTTGTTTCAGTGGCAGGAGAGTTAAGCCAATATTGGGCCCTTCTGAAAATGCTACCTCATACGATCTTTAATTAGACTAGTAATAGATAGTTGATAAGTCCCTTGCTTCTACCTCAAGAGCTAGGCTTGACCAAATCCTCAAATCAGGTGTCAAACGATGCGGCTTTTTAATTGCGGTTGGTCAAAAAGGCTGAGAAGGGTTCCTTGAAATTTCAGAAATTTTGAAGGAATGCTTCCTTTTCGTAGTTTGCCAAGCGGGCCAATTGTTCTGTTTCCAAGTTATTTAATTGATTTTTTTTTTTTTTAAATCAGGGATGTTCAAAATTGGAAGTTAATTAAAATCATCCATCTGCAAGGCCATCCCGGGCAACTGTAAACAGCAGTATGAAACCCAGTTGCAAAAGACAAACAGCATAAATAAAGTATGCCCAAGATCAGCCCATAAGTGACCCTCTCAGTGACTGATGTTTCTCATGGAAAATTTCCAAATAAGTAAATAAATAAATAAAAATAATAAACCCCAGATTTTTTTTATTAAAAATGTATTCCATTTTACTTTAGTGTCCTAAATGTTTATCTGGATTTCCTCTCCCTCAGCAGGGTTCCTGTTATGGGATGGGGTCCTCAAGGATGGCCAGGATCTCCTGAGGCTCCCCGACTGCGCCAATTTGACCAAATGGGCACCCTCAATTCTCGCCTGCCACATCTTTGATGGAAAATATAAAGATAGGGAGGCTGCCTTTAAGTCCTCTTGGACACGGTTTGATGGACTCTCTGAACCCCGTGGCTTCCTGGACCCCTTGTGGGTCCCATTTTACAATGGGTGTTTCAGGGCACCCTAGCTTATGGGCTAGATGCATGGTTGCAACTGCCCCTTTACCATGCCCCAAGCCTCACAGATGGTACCGGCGTTGTCTTGCCTGGGCCTCATTATAATTCAGCCCCTTGTCCTCACTGGGATCTCCACAGCCCTGCCTTGGCACCGGGGTCTGGGTCCCCAAATGCCATGCCCCCTCTGGCACCAGGGTCCTCATGCTGCAGTGGGCCCCCAATGTGGCCTCCTCCTTCCCCAGATAGCCTCACCCAAACCACCAGTCTTATAAAACAGCAAACAAAACATGAGCCCCTGGGCTATAACATAACACAAGCTACATAAGGTGTGCTTGGCCCCTCTACATTACCCAGAGCAGAATTTAGTCAGGCCTCTTCCCTTCACATGCTTCAGGAGGGCTCCTTCTCCCTTGGCCACTAGCAGAGAACTGCTTCCTAGTCCCCTTCCTGTGGTGTATATGGGCCCAAGGCCCTGCCCCTTCCAGCCAGCTGACCAGGTGCAGGCTAATTTCCTTATTAGCTAGTTGCCATGGCAACCTGCACCTGGGCTTCTATCTAGCTCTTTGGCCTCTTCCCAGGCAGTTTCTGGTCTTTTAGGAGCAGGCACCTAAGTGCCCTGCGACAGTTCCCTATCCTAGAATTATGCAAAAGGGGGCTCCTCTCTTTCATAGAGCTTTATAGTGCTCACTGGATTTCCTTTCCAATCCAGAAATAGGGGAGGGTAATACCACTTAATACTGGGCACACCTACACATGCATTTGCTGCACAGTGACTTATTGCATGTGCATCCCCTGAGGTACACCTCCTGAAAGAAGTGCTGCTGCCGCTGCCAGTGGTGCCTGTGGTTGGTCAGTGCTCACTGCCCCCCCCCCCCACCAGTGACACCGCTGTGACCACCTGCAGGAGCTCCCTACTCACCCCTGGCACAACCACCACTACCACTGCCGGCGCTACCTACAGGCAGTTGCTGTGCCCTCCCTCCCTCCCCAGCCTCCAGGGGCATGTAGCATTCATGGTAAGTGGTTTTTAGGCCAGCATTTACACATGCAGGCATTAAAGAACATTGATGAACTCAGGACTAAAGTTTGTCCCAAGTCAGTCCACATGCACAGTGTTACTAAGCAGTAAGACACTTACATGTGTGTTACTGTGCAGTAACTAATTGGGGGTAAAGTTTACACCCAAGCGGGCATAAGTCACCATAGTTACTGCACAGTACGGTTATGCATGTGTAGATGTGCACCCATACTGTGCAGTAATTTTTGGTTACTATGCAGTAACCTAAATTACTGCACAGTAATTGTGCACGTGTAGACGTACCCACAGACTCCCAACCAAATGCTTCTCTTCCAACTCCAGACACGTGTCAAAGTAGGGAAACATCTGTGTGAGGAAAAGGAGGTACAAGTGGTTTCAGTGACAGGTGAAACTGATGGCAAAACACCTTCTCAGAGCAAACCTTTAAAAATGCAGTTGGCTTATCCTACACCACATCAAGTGTCTGATACACCTCTTCTGGCTCTGCTCAACTTGCACAGAAAAAGGGGACCTGAAAACCTAAATTGCCCATCTATTATTCACCACGTGACAATGCGAGTGATGTGGTATGTTCTGCCTTGTGCTATTCAATAGGAACCAACCAGTCAGCCACTTAATAATCAAAGCTTCTTAATATATCAGACAGATGTACACTAGCCAGCCAACCATGACGAGCCCATGGCTGCCACCATTCGTCCACAGAGATACAGCTCACACTTAAACACGTCACCTGCAAATAGCTATACACACAGACACATGTGTGCACAGTGCTGTGTCTGCTCCCCTCACTGGATAAGAGCACTTAAAAATAATATCATTTTCTGGCAGAAGAGGAGGAAAGCATAAAAAAAATGCTGGTTTCCTCAGACCTCTGAAGTACTATACAGAAAAATACGTAACTAGCTCTCTGAAAGGATGTTTCACATCTGACAGTATGGTACAGAATGAAAAGACAGGTCGTTTTCAGTAAAACAGCAGGTGCTTGTGAAATTCTCGGTCACTGTGCCAAAATGAGATGCAAAGAGCGAGTGAGCGAGAGAGAGAACTGACACTAGGAGACAGCACTAAAGACAGCACTAAAAAAGCACCACCGTCACACTCAAGACATCAGCGTTTGTGCATCTTGCTTTGACTTCACTGGAGGAATTGCTGCTGAGCACCAGACCGTCAGAACCCATTGCTTAGGGCTGTGAAAACCACGGCAGTGGCCTGGCTGATGCAGGGGGTTTGCTTCCTGACTCACTGCAATGCAGCTTTTATCAGCGGCATATGTGATAGCATCCAACAGTGCTAGTCAGGATCTGCCCTCATTAAGGATCCTGTCAGGATCGAGTTGTGGCACATACGTATAGGAAGAGAGCATGGAAAGAGAAAAAGCAGACAAGGGGAGTTCCAAAGAGGACGGAGCTGGACGGTTCTCAGTGGGGGCAGTTGACAGGACAAGGAGCAATGGGCTCAAGTTGCAGCAAAGGAAGTTTAGGTTGGATATTAGGAAGAATTTTCTCACTAGGAGGGTGGTGAAGCACTGGAACAGGCTCCCCAGAGAGGTGGTGCAGTCTCCATCCTTGGAGGTATTTAAGACCCGGCTACACAAAGCCTTGGCTGAGATGATGTAGTTGGGGCTGGTCCTGCTTGGAGCAGAGGGTTGGACTAGATGTGACTTCCTGAGGCCCCTTCCAACTCTCATTTCCTGATTCTATGACTTGGGGAAAGAGAACTAATCAAAATATACACTCTTCATATGTATAACATATATATCTATCACTGCCTGCCACTGCCCCACTTTGTTTAGTGCGGTAATTTCCTGAAAGCATTAGTGAAGCAACAAACCTGGAGAAGGGAGTTGATTGATGCTGCTTTGATCTAATCTGCAACTAACAAGATACTCGGACCTTTTTAAGGGGGAAGACAATTATTTTATTTCAACATGCATTAAAAACACCAAGGATCAGGATGTTGAACAGATTGATATCCTTTGATGTGGGTGTTTTGGGTGGATGCTGGGTGTTTTGCATATGCATGAAAAGGGATCAGTTTATGAAGTGGCCACTAAAGTTCCAGCTAGGTTTTAAACCTGAAATCTAACAAATTATATTTTCTAATTTGATAGATTTTATAGTCAATATTAGGATGGGATTTAATTAGAATAAGTTGTTTTGGAATCCCAGTTGTCTTATGGGGGCAGAGTAGCTGATTGATTGTTCTCTATCGTCAAGCTCTATGAATCTCCTTATGTAATCTGTAATTGAAGAATGTAATGTTAAATGTAAGCATCCATAGATTTTATTAGCACACTATACCAGAAGGGGTGGGATAAGACTTTGCAATATATAATGTGTGAAAGTTAGTCTTTTTTTTTTTCCATTTGCCACTTCAAAATTAAGACTGATCAGATTCTAGATCAAGTTTTGAACCCATATATGCTCCTTGGTCATATGGAAATTGTGACCTAATATCCAACTGAAGGAAATGGGTCAAAGGCACAACATTCAGACCTGGCTCTGATCTTCTTCAAAGCATGGGCCTGGGGAAGTCAACCACAAGGTCATCACAAGCATGATACCTCTCAGGAAGAGAGACCAAGTTACTGAGTGCAGTAATAAACAAGACCAGATTATTGGATCACATCAACCAATACAGTTCTGTTAACTTGCATATCCTAAAATCAGCAATATTATGAACATACCTTATTAAATACTATGCCTACCTCTCATAAAAGTGCCTGACAGGACTTGAAAACTTTTTCCATGTTGTTCTTTGAATGAAGGGGGAATTTTTCTTAAGAGGGATGATAACTGATGGTAACTCAGAAAAACATAAACTTCCTCCATTCGCAGGCTGTATATATTCTTGGGACTATATCCATTGAATTTTGCCCTGAAAACTTTCAGACACAAAATAAATGAAGATTTATAGCAAAACCTATATCAGAAACCAAGGTAACGCAGATGAAAAAGGGCAGGAAAGGTGTTTGGAGGGAGAAGAAATCATAAATGTTTAAACTTTTTCTAAAAGAAGAAAAAAAGAAGCAGACAAGCAGTTCTTGTAGAAAATGAGCATTTGCGGGGAGATTTTATTTCCCATGATTCCTTTCCTTGCAATAAGTTCACTTTTGCAGTGGTTGTTTCATTACAGAGGTATTTGTCACCAAGAAGCCAACAGAAGTAGTTAAGCTGCTCTTCCCGCACTTCGCAGCTGCAAGAGATTTTACCACAGTGTCCAATCTGGTTTAAAAGAAAATTGTGGTTATTAGTTAAATTAGCATATTAATCCTTGCTGAGCAAAGCATGATTCCCATTTATTTGTGGCGCATCAATGTGCTAATCGCCAATGCTGGACAAAAGTCAGACATTTACATTTCTCAGAAAATTCCAGAAAAAAAAAAAATCCATCTGTTTCAGACAGCAAAAGAGTTGCAATTTCTCATGACAGGAAAATCTTTCAAAATCTTTCCAAACTCATTTTTCAAAATCTTTCAAAACTAATTTTGAAGTAATTGATACCTTTCATTTAAAGGAACATGTACCAAAGTTACTTGTAGAAGCTCAAGCTCTGAGGCTGTTCACAACTGACTCCAGACTTCCAGGACTTCTGAGCTTTCAACTCCTCATCAGCCTTATTGGATGCACAGGGAGCCAGGAACTTGGGGTGTCTACAAGTTTGACCTGGGTTGCAAAATTTAGAGGCTGAGAACTGGGGATATTAGCTCTGTGATGGGTCACTTAAAAGCTCTGAGGCCCCTGCCCCAGAGCTGAGGACATGTAGCTGGCTGGGGTGATGTAGTTGGGGCTGGTCCTGCTTGGAGCAGGGGGTTGGACTAGATGTGACCTCCTGAGCTCCCTTCAACCCTCATTTTCTGTGATCCTATGAATTCCAGGGGTTCTGACACCAGGGCACTGGACAGGCTGGGCAACCAGAGAAGAATGGTTGGTCCAAGTTCCCCCAGAAACTCACTAGATGAGTCAGCAGGGAAGCAATTAAGGTTCCTGCCTTCCACTGCAAGGTTGGTCCACGTGGGCAGAACATTTCAGTTTCAATGAAGCAGCATTTGCTGATGAAATCTGGCTTCCTCTGAATATTTTCAGTCATCCAGGTCAGAAACAATCTCTTGCCCTCTCCAGGCTCATTGTCCAAATCCAAGCCAGCTCCATCAGTTCAGATGCAAGCAGCAAAGTACAATCTCATAGTGCCACGCTACTTTTGAGGTGGGCTGTGTTTTTCATGGAGCAGCAGAATTATAGGCCTGGCAGGGACCTCATAGGTCACCTAGCTCATCTCCCTGCATAGATGCAGGCTTTGCTCTTCCTAAATCAGGCCAGGCACAAGGGAAATGCCACCACCTCCCTCGGCACCTTGCTCCATTGTCCTCATGCTCAGACAGTAAATTTTCTCCATGGGTGCATCTGCACGTGCATTAACACACTTCAGTTAATTCACATTAAATCTAGTATCTCCATTGTGAGATACTAGGAAAATGCACATTAGCCTGTCTTAATGTACACTAACCTAAAAGCATGGGGTTTTTTTCTGACACAGGCATTTTTACACATGAAAGCACCACAGCACCGGGATCTTTGGAAAGTGCCCAGTGCTGTGAAGTTTGCAGTTGTATAAGCAGCGAAATGCACATCAGCGTTGAGAAAATGGTGGTGGTGTGCTTTTGAATTAAACTAGATCGGAGGTGCTTTAGTTCGAAAGCACTCTGCCCCATTTTCTGCATGCTGACATGCAGTTTGCCATTTATACAAGTGCACACAGTGCAGCACTGTTCACCTCAGCTTGCATGCAGAGCAGTCTTGATTAATCGAGCCTGCTTTGAAGCAGTGGATCTCTGGCCCATCGCAGGACTAAAAAGTATGTGTATAAATGCCCCATGGTTTTTTAGTGACACTTAAAGAGTATTAGCCTAAGTCAATGTGTATGAACTAAATAGCAAAGGTCACCTATTCATTGAACAACTAATTAGTCTCTTTTAGCAAAGGGCATCTATTCATTGAACACCTAATTAGCCTATCTTAATGCATATTAACTAAATAGCAAAGGGTGCTGGGATTCCAGTGCATCAGAGAAGACTCAGTTAACCAAGTCTGCTGGAGCATGGCAATTGCCTCACTCCAGAAGCCTCTTGCCTCTCTTGCATTAGCATTCCTGCACTTAAAAATGGTAGCAGGGGTGCTTGATTTAAAACTCTTCAAATGAGCTTTAGTTCAAGTGCCTCCGCCACCATTTTTAAGTGTGGGGACATTGATACACAAGATGCGGTGGCACTTTGATTAGAGCAGTACTTGGAGCTGCTCTAATTAAAACACTGCCCCCCCTTCCCTCAGCCCCAGAGCATGTGTAAAAGTGTCCAAAGGTTTTTTAGTGATGTTTTAATGTTCATTAAAATAGGCTAATGTGCATTAAAGTGCATATGTAGACATGCCCATTCAAATTTAGTTCAAATCCAAATGTTATGGTTAAAACCTACTGCCTTGTGTCCTGCTCTCTGCGACAAGGTAGAACTATTGTGCAACCTCTTCTTCATGGCTGCCTTTGCAATATCCAACAATTGTTATTATGCTCCTCCTCAATCTCTTTTTCTCCTGACTGAACACACTTAGTACTTTGAACTTTCTACATACACATTCCAAAACCTTTCTCGTCCTTGACACTTATATTGGGATCCTCTCCAGTTTCTATACATCTTCCATTCCCAAAAAAGAACACAATGCTCCAAGCTGAGGGCTAGCAAGCCAACTTCCTAGGGTTATTGGTGGTTCAAAATGCTTTGTTTGCATCTTCCCTCCAAGGAAGCTGAAATGCATACAGATGACATAGTATCCCTTTAAACAGTTTTTGAGCCCACTAGTGACCAATATGCATTTCAGAGGCCATTCGGGCCCACTCAGAGTAGCAGTGTGCACATGTAGGTTGGCTTTCCCCCACTAGAAAGAATCAATCACCCAGGGTGGATTATCTACAGAGGTCTTTAGATAAGCAGAAATCAAATTAAACAAAAATGAACATGAGGGAAGAAATGCCAAATGCTAACATAGAGAATGGGGGAATAATCGATTTGGTAGTAGTACTGCCAAGAAGGGAGGGGGCAGACGTGGGAAGAGTCACAAATTCTACATGAGTCAGCAACATGATGTTATTGCAAGAAAAGAACAAATATAACTTTGGCCCACATTGTATGCAAGACACAGGAGGGGAACCACATTTTAAAGAAGGCTGCAGATTAACAGCAGAGGATCCAAAGGTGAGCCATGAAGAATGATAAAGGGGGTGGAATGAAAGCTGTACAAGGAAACATTGTCAGAACTAGACATGTTTAGTCTGGAGACAAAGGTGACTACGGAGGGGCATGCTAGCAATTTCCAAACACATGAAAGACTGCCAGAAAGAAGAGATGAAACAATTATTTTGCCTCTCTGGAAGGGAAGACATGACTCAATGCGTTTAAAGGGTCCTCCAGAGGTCATCAAGTCCAACCCACTGCCTGAGCCAGGATCAGCCCATACAAACCATAATCTAAACTCTTCGTAAAACTACCGCAAACCCTGACACAACACAAGACATAACACCCGAACCTGTGACAGGTAAAGCAGGAGGACCACGGCAGCCAACATACAGTATATGCATAATTCAAGATTGTGAGCTGCATTCTCAGATTTGAGATAAGGAGTTTTCTATTGCTTCAGTCATTCGAACCCAAATAAGGTTTCCCATTGTCTTCAGTGGAAGCAAGATCAAGACAATTAAAAGCAACACATGCAGAACAAAGAAAACAGAGCCGGTCCGTCTGCCCGTAAAAGGGGCCATTCCACATGGAAGGGATCTTACCAGAGAAGGTTATTTATAAAGTTGTGTCTCGCTCTAGGTTAACCAAAAGACCCTAAAGATCGAATACATTCTGGCTCGTGTCTACCGTTCAAAGTGAAAGGCAGAATTTAGCCTTAGTCTCACTATGATCATGTTCCTTAAAGGACTAAAATCAAAGTTTATTAGAAAAATAAACACACCATTTAAAGAGTGGAATGGAACATGTACTTTTAGTAATGAAATTAAATTTCTCCACGTACAACAACAGATGAAGCAAGAAGATTAGTTGTTCAATTAATTTTCCATTTTAAGTAAGGGGAAAAAATCACTATATTATAGAGAAAATGCTTTTTACATGCCAGTTGGGTATAGAATATATGTCTCAGATGTGAGGAGATTTTCATTAGAAATGACAATGCTAGAAAAAGATGGCTTCCTGCATATCAGCAGAGGAAGGAGTTGTTTCCATTAATGAAAGGACAGGAGATTTCACTGTGATCCACCTTCTTCAGGTGCTTTTAAATGATGACCTTTGTCCCAAGGAAAACGTGGAAGTAGATCACACAGTCATGCTCCCAGTTGGGCCTGACCCAACACTTCACTCAGGCAGTGGGAGGACATCCCTTTTCTCTGAGAGGCTTCAGAGCAAGCCCCTTATTGTTGAATGCTTGCTGTTAGCACATATTGAGGGGGCAGAGAGCGGTGAGGACCCGTTCCCTACTCCTCCCCGCTGAGACATGAGTCACTATCTATCCCAGACAAAATGAAAACAAAATTAAAAAGTGGTCTGGAGGAAGTGAAGATAGCCAACTTGCTCTGCCCATCCCTACATGCATGCCCCTTCTCTGTCTGTTCACTGGCCTGCACTTTCCCTTGTAAGACTCAGACAGATTTATTCAATTCTTCTTCCGTCCCTTCAAGAGGGCCTGGGAATGTTATGTCTGAGGCTTAAGTTGAGAAGTGTGGCCTATAACATCAACAAATATTTTATCTTAGCAGTGCATTTGCTAATCAAAGACCCAGCAAGAGGAAACTGGAAGGCAAGGAGAAGAGATATGCATCAAACTGTTCAGACTGGAGCAGCGCTGGACAAGCGCAGGGGCAGAACTCAGGCTGTTTGGGCAAGTTCAGGTCAAAAAGGGAGATGCCTACTGTCAAGGAAAATTTTGATCGAGTGTCTGCCAATGCAGAGAGAATTAAAGCTGATATGTGTAGGAGAGCTCCTGTATGGAAATTTCCGTTCGGCTCACTGAGCATGTGCCCCCTGGGTGACCTCAGGAGCTATCAGTCAGCTCTGACCTACTTTCTTCACTGACGCATGCTCAGGTACATTACAGGGCTTGTCCTGGCGCATGCCTGGTGAGTGACTGAGTGAGGTAATCAGACTAGAAATTTCTGTGGAGAAAGAGTTCTAATTGGCCACCAAATTGGTATAAAAGACTACTGAGCCCCTCCCTCGAGGGGAGATCCGTTAAACTGAGGACAGAGGCTGGTTCTCAGGGACTGTCTCTCAGTTAGGCTCTGCGGCCTATCGGTCTCCTCCAGCGTGGGCTCTCGCTGTGTTTTCATTCCGATCGTACCTCGTTCGCACTGTATTGATTCTCCGGTTACTGGACTGTTTTCGGCTCTGATTTTGACCTCGCTCTCGGATCACCCTCGATACTCTAATTTCGACTCCATCATCGACTTACCTGGTTTTCGACCTCGGCTTACTCCTCGACTCTCCGATTGTCCTGTGGGACTGGCGTCACAACACCACCTTCAGTTTCATCTCAACGCGTTACAGTTTTTGTTCAGTAATTCGTTTACCCCTACATGAGCTGTTGACCAGCCCTGGGACTATTAAGTTGAGCAGCCGCCCCTAGCCCTCCGGGGTTAGAAAGCAAGGGGTCACTTAAGAACCCCATGGGCCAACAGACACCTTTGTTGTTAATTTGTTCACTTGTTCTACTGTAACTGAAGAACATCGGCACCTACGCACCCAAGCGTAAGTTAAATAAATTCATCTGTTTTAAAAACCACCACAATTCCCATGCCATTCAAACTCCATCGCCACTAATCCCGCCTGTTCGCTCCAATCTGCCACCACCTGGCCGTCCCACCGTGACCCCGTGAGCTTGGTTTACCAACTCCGGGACACCTACTAGGGCTGTATGAAACAGCACTGTTTCATTTCAACTGCTGTTTCACCGTTTCGAAGGGACAATGTTTTGTTTCGCTGTTTTGAAGCACTGTTCCGTTTCGTTTTGTCAAAACTGTTTCACTGTTTCAACATTTCGCCCATAGGCTATAATGGGGAATCGTGAAAATGCCTGTAACTTTGTCATTTCTTGCCTGATTCAGATGCAAATTGCAGGGATAGTAGCTCCTTCTGAGGGCATAAATCCTGCCAGTCTTCAAGGAGATAGGTGTCGGGGTCTCACACTGTTCAAAGCAAAACTCTTATCACTTGTGGCAGCATGCTGTCATCCCGCATGCAAATCCAGAGTCCCTTCTCCCCCACGAGGGCTGCAGAGCTGTGTTGGATGCTTCCTAGGGGGTGCAGACCCCCCGATCTGCGCGTGGGATGACAGCATGCTGCCGCTGCCAGCTGGAGTCAGCGCCAGCACATGAGTCTGCCTGACGCAGCCCACACCGAGCATCGGGAAAACACAGTGCTGGCACTGGGCCCAGCCGGCAGCGGCAGCATGCTGTCATCATCCTGCACACAGATCCAGGGTTCTGTGTCACCTGGGAAGTGTCCGACTAGTATTAGTCCTAAGTCAGGCCATACACAGCATTAATGCACTTTAATGCCTGCACATGTAGACACCAGCCTATTCCCACTACTGCCCAGTAATTTACTGAGCAGTACATTTAAGCTGGCATAAATGCACATGTAGATACGCCCACTGGTGTGGATGTCATATATCCAAGGTCTCAGAGCAGGTCTACAGCAGAACTGGGAAGAAAACCAGAATCCCCTACCTGTTAGTCTTGGTTTTAACCCAATAAATAGAAAACCATGCCCATTTATACCATACTGAAAATATACACTTCCCTAGCAAGGTCACTATCAGTTCTGAGAGGAGTTTTATGTAGTTTAAAGTAAAAAGAAACAGTCAGTTCACCTTCTTTGGCCCCCTTGAATACCATAGTCTATCCCATTTCTGTCAGGTACCTGTACCCAGAGCCTGCCAACCTTTGTCTGACTCATGATAAAAGGTCCCAGCTGGAGATCAGCTGAAGCCACGAAGGATTTGCTTTAT
>NW_017729025.1:5568706-5576741 GCF_001723915.1 Gavialis gangeticus | reverse complement strand
TGTTATTGGACTATGTCTCTCCACCCACTTTCTTAAGCTTCCCACACTAACTTTATAAAAGCATGCAGATATTTAAAATGAATAAATAAAATTTTCTTTTGAGTACTTTTATAATCATCATCATAATGCAGAGCAGCAAATGTTACCACCCTGGCAAGGGCAGCCCAGAACTTCTTGTTTTTTTCATTGCCCATACAGAAATGGGGAGAGCGGGAGGATTAAGAGATTCACAGATTCTAAGACAAACACACAGAGGCGGCAGCATTTCTCTGGGAAGTATTTCTTTTGGAAACCTGTCTAAACTCATTTTAAAGCCTCCAAGTCATGATGGAGCCCTCATCTCTTCCACCAAACTGTTCCTGTGTTTAAGTACCATCACTGCTGGGAGACTGTGTTGTATTTCAAGGCTGAATTTGACTACCTTCCGCTTTCAGCTGCAGGCTCCTGCTAAGCTTTATTCTACAAGATGAAAAAGCCTCTTACTCCCAGGCTTCTTTTCTGGTACATAACAAGCCTTTTGCCTTTCAGCCTGTTCTCCAAGAATCTGAATAATATGCACAAACAAAACACTGGCACTGTGAAAGGGGGACTTAGGACCAATTCACATGGTGCAAACCCTAGAACTAGCTCTGGCCCAGCTAACCGGTGACACATTTAGTCCACGATCAAGCAGACTCACCATGTGTGCCAAGTATGGCATAAGGTTTGCATGTTAGAAGAAACAGAGTGATGAAGTACTGCTGCAGCCCTTCAGCTGCCTTCACAGCTCACATTCACATCCACATCCACAGCCACTCTCCCTGCTTCAGGCAAGCAGTCAAGGCCTCATGGTTAAAACATAATTTGTGAAAACTTTCGAGTCAGGCTCCTTCAAGGAGCAGCAAGCACTGATACAGATAATGCTCCCAGCATTTCAGGATATCCTGCAGCCCAGTGAAGAGAAATGATTTTTCTATAAGATCTATACAAAGGAGTGTACTACATGGCAAAGAATCAGCATACAGGTCTGTATCAAGTACTGGGTGCCCCAGGGTGACAACTGCTCCCTCACAGCCAGCCCTCACCTGCCTGCCCATTTGGTGACCCAAATGCCTAACTGTCTCTCTGTTGCCATGATTTTGATGACAGTGATTATTAAGTGTACCAGCCAAAAGGGGCAACTTCAAGTGCCTCCCCCTGCATGTCCACATAAAAGACCCCCAAGGACACATCTAGAATTTTGAACAGGGAGGTTAAGATGGTGAGGTGCATCATCCCATATAAAACAACCCATATTTTTCTCCAAAATAAACTAAAGCTTTACTAACATGGCAAGACCCAAGGTGTTATTATTCACTTTAAGACTGAAGCAAAAGCAAATATAATTTAGAATCATAGAATTGCAGAATCATAGAAAATGAGGGTTGAAGGGACCTCAGGAGGTCACATCTAGTCCAACCTCTTGCTCCAAGCAGGACTATCCCCAACTAGATCAGCCCACCCAAGGCTTTGTCTACCCAGGTCTAAAAATCCTCCAAGGATGAAGAGTCCACATCCTCTCTGGGTAACCAGTTCCAGTATTTTACTACCCTCCTAGTGAGAAAGTTCTTTCTAATATCTAACCTAAACTAATATAACTTAATTCAAATGAGTTAAAAACAGCCTTGGGGAGGAGGGCTGTGAAGTAGGAGGTTCATTGCCAGGAGCAGCTAATAGATGGCAGAATTGCATAACAAAGGACAGCTTGACTGGTGTCCTTTCACTGTGAGATCTATGACTATGACTTCAGTCTCTCCTCACCAGTCCTGTCCCCCAGCTCCCAAACCATTTTTGTTGCCCTCCGCTAGACTCTTTCCAATGTGTCCACATTCTTTCTGTAGTGGGGCACCCAAATCTGGACTTAGTACTCTAGATGTGGCCTTACCAGTGCAGAATAGAGGGGAATAATTACTACGGTCTTACTAATGCTGTATTCAGAGGAAAAATTATCCTTTCTACTTTCGCTTGATATTATACATTTTATACCTCTAAGGAGTGCAGTAGCCCATTTGCCAAAGGTGATTATCTACAAAGAGAAGCCCTAAGTTCTTCCCTGTCACTGCTTTCCAAGACAGACGCTCTCTGCCCCTGGGTCTAATTTATGGTCTTTGTTCCCAGATATATCACCTTGCTTTTGGCTGTACTGAAACACAATTTCTTGGATTGTGACCACTCAAGCAGGCAATCCACAGCATTCTGCAAATGGACCCCATCCTTCCCAGAATTTCTCAACCTAGCAAGTTTTGTCTCATTCATCAGAGAAAATGTTATATCATTGTCTGGATAGCTCATAAAAATATTAAACAGTGTTGGAACAGGAATGCATGCCAGAGGGTCTCCTCTAGAAGCCTCATTCTCTCCATCAACAACTCCGTTTTGAGATCTGTCAATTTTTAATCCATCTAATGTGTGACCTAAGCAAGTGTAACACAAGGTTTTTAATCAAACTGTCATGTGGTACTAAGTCAAATGCCTCAGAGGAGTGTGAGTGTACTATATCAACACACTCATCTCTATGAACTAGGCCTATAATCCTGTCAGAAAGAGACAGCAGATTTGTTTGACAAGACCTACCTGCCATTAAACTACACTGATGGGCATGAATTATATTTTTAGCCCCTAATTTTCACTGTAATCAAACTTACATATGTCCAGATAATGAACAGTTTCTAAAACTCAATGTCAGTTCATTGGTGTGGAATGCAGCAGCACCCAGAGCCTCTTTTCCATATATAAGTACAATACGGCTTTGCTCCCCAGTACAATGAAGTGGGAGCTACACAGGCTGCCAGGCCGGGGCAGAGGTAGCTATAAAGAGGTGTCTTAGTATGATCTGGTGTGTTTTCCAACTAAAGGCCTCACTTTCTTCTGTCTCCACAGATTTTTATTCCATTATTAAAGTGCAACTTGGAGCACAGAAAAGCAAGGAAAACAAAGGGAAATGGAAGCAAATGCAAATGAAAATTCTCAGGGAAAGGACATGGATTAACATCGTTGACATGGTGTGGCAGGGCACCTTTGGTGTCTGCCACTTTAAGGTCTAGAACAGGCAGCAGAGCAGCCTGCTAGCGAGTGCATTCCCAATCAGGAGTCACATGGCCAGCAGGAGGCCACCTGGTTGGAAACTGGGACTGGCTGCCTGATATAAGAGCAGGCCCTGAGCAGTAGGGCCAGCAGTTTGCTGCAAGCAGCTGGAGGGGGAGCATTGCCTGGCTGGAGCTGCTGTTCACATAACATCTTGGAGGTACTATGGAGATGGAGGAGGTTCCTGGTCCTGGGGCATGACCTAAAACTACACCCTGCTAGGGATGGATGGTGTGGCGGGGCTGCTCATGGCAGGGTGGTCCCCAGGAAATGCCACATCCTAGTGAAAGGTGAGTATGGGGTGCCTTATAGCCTCATCCCCAACAAGCTGGTGGGTAACCCAGCAGTAGGGACCGGAAGAGGGCCAGGCATGTTTGTGGACACCTGAGCCCCATGGGGCGCAAAACCCCAAGGCCCCAGTGATGGAGGACTGAGCTGTAGCCCCAGCAAGGGGGCAGAAGAGTGGCCCCAGTGAGAGGGCAAAGTGTTGGCCCCAGTGAGGGGGCATAGAGTGGGTAACAGGCCACATAGTGTAGAGTTTGCCAAGGCAGCTTGAAGGGCTGTGCATTAGTGTGCAGAGTAGGGTTCACATGGGCATGTTTGAGTGGTTGCACAGGGATGCATAGAGTAGGGGCTGTGTGACCCAAAGGACTGCGCAGAGGCCAGTCCCAACAGTTCAATGATTGAGGCACCAGTGAAAGGGCATGACTGGAGGCCCTAGCCTGAGGATGGAGACACAAGGCATGTATGAGGAGGCCTGAGGTATAGTTTTTACTTTGGATGCCATCTGCAAGGCATGGGACACAGTATAGGGAAGGTCAGAGCTGTGTATAATGCCCTAGGCATTGGGACACTGAATGGGAAGACTCCTGTATTTGACATTTAAATATCAAGATGTGGCAGGTGAATCAGGGCAGACTGCCCTAGACAGGTGGGTGGTCTGACCTTGGAATTGTCCTTGTGACCGCCCCTTGTTACACATGGGGAATGTCTATACATCACCATACAATGATATTGCTACAGCGCTGTGCTTTAGTACTTCCTTTTGGAAGTACTTTAGCATGGTTCCTTTAATCCTTTTGGAAGTACTAAAGCATGGTTCAGTACAGGTGATGACTCTGCCATACAGGCAGTGCAAGCTTAGATTTTCCAGCTATATCGCCTTAGTGGTGTGCTATATCCAGGGAACATGATGCTACGGTGACATAGCTGGCAATCATGTGTAGTCCAATCATGTGATTGCTACATTGCTGTAGCATCCTGTACAGTGACATGGCTACGTCACCATAGGGCAATATGTAGACGTGCCCATGGAAAGGGAGGAGGTTGGAGGAGGGGTGATTTAGAAGAAGCAGTCAGCTTGCCTTCTTTCTTCAAAAAGGGATTGGTCCTTCTCAAACAAAATTAGGGCTGTGGCCCAGGGGTTTAAGGAAGCAGGGGTCACTCCTGATGCAGAATTATTGTGAACCTCCATCAGGGCTGTAAGAATGGCATAACCTAATAATAGAAATCACAGATGCAACATAAAGTGACCTTCTTCTACTCCTGCATGATCTGTGGATTAACCAGACAAGAGGAATTATTTACCTTACACTATATCTATGCAATTAATGCACTGCTATCTGTAGCTGTACCTGAATCACCCTGGACTGCATCTTACATGGAAACCAGTGCAGGCGAGCTATTCGGCATTGCCACTGAGCATTCATAGTTAGCCTGCTCCAAACACCATGTAGATGCATCTTCACTGCTTCTAGTTTAGGAGGCAGAATGTACTGAGCAATACAACATGCTCCAGGTTCAGGAATCCAAAAGGGCTGAGCAAAATCACCATCAGACCTGCATGATGTTATGAAACCGTTTCTCCAGCTATCAAGAAACTATGGATATGGATTTCTGAGCAGAATTTGTCCCTGCTAAGCAAGACAGCATGATCACTCTCCACAATGCATGTAGCAGCTTTTAACATGAATTTCCTGGATGTTTCTAGGACACTTGGTGCTATGGTTCAGAAGAGGGGCAAACTGAGGCACTCTGGGTTAGAATGCAAGAGGGTCGTGGCAAAAGGGACTTGATATTGGGCATCTACTACAGACGGCTTCACCAGGGGGATGAGCTGGACCTGGAATTTTCAAGTCAGCTCACGGAGGCTGTAAGAACAAGGGATGTGATTGTCATGAGTGACCTAAACTTCCCAGACATCTGCTGGGCAGATCAGTCAGCCAGGTCTGAACATTCACATAGGTTTTTAGCCTGCATACAGGACCTCTGCCTAACCCAGGAAGTACATAATCCCACCAGAGGAAATGCCTTGCTGGACTTGGTCCTTGTCACAGGCGATGACCTGGTGAGGGATCAGCAGGTGCTCGACTACCTAGGCGCTAGTGACCATCATGTGCTGGAATTTACTATCCATCACAGGGTGGTGAAAACAAGCAGTAAGGCAAAACTCCTTGACTTCAGGAGGGCCAGCTTCAATGAGCTAAGGAAATTAGTAAGAGAGACACTGGGGATTCGGAGCTTCAGTAAGATGGGAGTCCAGGACGGGTGGTTGTTCCTTAAGGACACGATCCTCTGAGCTCAGATGGAGTCAGCCCCAATGCAAACCAAAGGGGGCAAGAGTGCTAAAAAGCCCCCTTAGCTCAAAGGCATGCAGGAGGGCCTGAGGGCAAAAAAGGTGGCATATAATCAGTGAAGCAAGGGACAATTACCAAGGAGGATTACACCACCATTGCTCATAATTGCAGGGAGGTGGTTAGGAAGGCCAAGGCAGAGATGGAGCTAGGGCTGGTGACCAGAATTAAGGATAACAAAAAGTCCTTTTTCAAATACATAGAGAATAAAAAGAAGGCACCAGATAACGTGGGGCCCCTACAGGACAGGACTGGCAATCTGGTGATTGCAGCAAAGGAAAAAGTTGATCTCTTCAGTGAGTTCTTTGCCTCCATATTTCAGAGACCAGAGAGCAGAGACTGGGACAACTCTCCCACTAGGATTACGGACAGGATCAGGGGACACAACACTATGCCCAGGGTCAGGGACAATCTAGTTAAGGAAATCCTGGAGGGGCTGGACATGCATAAATTAGCAGGACCAGATGCTCTGCATCCGAGGGTACTGAGGGAATTGGCAGAGGTCATAGCAGGGCCCCTGGCATGGCTGTATGAGTGCTCATGGTGCTCTGGCTAGGTCCCAGATGACTGGAAAAGGGCCAATGTGGTCCCCATTTTCAAGAAGGGGAGAAAGGAGGACCCGGGTAACTATAGGCCAGTTAGTCTCACCTCAGTCCTGGGGAAGACCTTTGAGAAAATTATCAAGGAACATATCTGCAGGGGCCCAGCAGGGGAGGTAATGCTTGGAGGCAACCTCCATGGGTTCATTGTGCGCAGATCCTGTCTGACTAACCCGGTTTCCTTTTACAACCTTGTCATAAAGTACTTGGATACAGGCGTTGGGGTGGATGTCTACCTGGACTTCAAGAAAGCCTTTGACACTATTTCTCACCACTTTCTCATAAAAAAAAAAAAAAGGTGACTGCAGCATTGATGTCTACACAGTTAGATGGGTGGCAAGTTAGCTCGAAGATCACATGCAGTGAGTGGTGGTGGACAGGTCATTTTCGAGCTGGAGGGATGTGGGCAGTGGAGTGCCCAAGGGCTCAGTCCTCAGGCCTGTGCTATTGAAGATCTTTATCAGTGACCTGGAGGTGGGCGTGGAAAGCACGCTGTCCAAATTCACTGATGACCCCAAGTTGTGGGGTGAGATGAGCACACTGGAGGGGTGGGATGTAATCCAACTAGATCTAGCCAGGTTACAGAGGTGGGTGGATGAGAATAGGATGGAGTTCAATGCAGAGAAGTGCAAGGCACTGCATCTAGGGAAAAGGAACCTGCAACACACCTAGAGGCTGGGGAATACCCTTCTTGTCAACATGGTGGCAGAAAGGGATCCTGGAGTCATTGTTGACTCCAGGATGAACATGAGCCGCCAATGTGAGGAAACGGTCAGGAAGGCTAACTGCACCTTGTCGTGCATCTACAGATGCATCACATGCAGGTCCAGGGAGGTGATCCTCCCCATCTTGTGGCACTGGTCAGGCTGCAATTGCAGTACTGTGTCCAGTTCTGGGTGCCGCACTTCAGGAAGGATGTGGCTAACCTTGAGAGGGTCCAAAGGAGGGCTAGCCACACGGTCAGGGAGCGGCAGGGCAGGCCCTACGAAGACAGACTAAGGGGCCTGAATCTATTCAGACTCCTCAAGAGAAGACTGAGTGGGGATCTGGTGGCCACTCACCAGGGGGGACCAGCGGAAAATAGGTAAGGCTCTCTTCCTCCAGGTGCCACCTGGGATAACAAGGAATAACGGCCACAAATTGTTTGAGAATGGGTTCAGGCTTGATATCAGGAGGCATTACTTTACCATTAGGACTGCCAGGCTCTGGAATGGGCTCCCAAGGGAGGTGGTGCTCTCCCTTAACTTGGGTGTCTTCAAGAAGAGGTTGGATAGATATCTGGCTGGTGTATTATGATCCCAGCACTCATTCCTCCCCAGGGCAGGGGGTTGGACCTGATGATCTGTTCAGGTCCCTTCCAACCCTAGAAACTATGAAACTACAGTTGGTTTGTCTGAAACCTGTTGAGGTGGGCCATTCAATGAACATGTTAAAACCTATGATTATAACTTCTTCCATGAGGGTAGAATAGAAAAAAGTGTGTGTGGGGGGGAGTACTTTATCTCAAAGACAGAGTTATTTTCACAAGTTAGAATCCTGAATCACAGGATCTCAAATGCTTGTGTCATAATGACATTCTAATGAGGAAAAGCAAAGAATCTACTGTTGAGTATCTGGCAGATAAGAGTTTATCACCAAGCTAAATATAAGCAAGTGATCACTCATGAGACTGGAAGAGGTTTATGATCACGATCATGTTAT
>NW_017729025.1:5562718-5563706 GCF_001723915.1 Gavialis gangeticus | reverse complement strand
TTTATCACCAAGCTAAATATAAGCAAGTGATCACTCATGAGACTGGAAGAGGTTTATGATCATGATCATGTTATATTTCCTCTGTGCAAATGGAATATGGCATCATTCATTACTTACAGAATCTCAAAAGGGTCAGTTTGCAAAACTGTACAGCAATAATCACAACAGCTGACTGGGGACATAAATTCAAATTGGGCAGCTCTAACAAAAACCGGGAATTGTTCAAAGACATCCCAGTGGTTACCCAAAAAGCCACAATTGTACCAATGCAAAGAAAAGTTGCACTACACCAGAAACCATCTTGGTTAAAAGGAAATGGGGAATAGTGTTAAACATAAAAAAAATCAACAGTTAAAGCATGCAATGAATAGAAAGAGAATGTCAATACTAATGAGTACAAGTTATAAGTTAAATGATGTGGGTGATCAGGTTAGGTCCCCTTTTGGATAGATACTACAAGCATATTTTACATATATGAATGCATATGTCTATATATATATTCATAAATGTAGATATATACAGCGCTATATATAATAGGTTAAGTCTCTATTACATTTTGGAGGTATGAGCATAGCTAGTGTGGAAATACAAAACTAGCTTTTAACTATCTTAGCTCATGTCCTGGTAGCATGGTAGCATACTCTTCAGCCTAGCAAGCACAAGCTCATGGGAGACCCTTACTAAATACTCAGAGCTGCAGCTGGGACTACCACATCTAACTTGCTAGAAGTACCCAATCTAGTCAGTTTGATGCTAACTTTGGTATGTCTGTATGACCTGCAATCACACCTCAATATGTGTTATAGACAGTTCCTGCCCTAAAGATCTCTCTGTAGCATTGGCAACATGTAGTGGGTGCACGTTCACCCCTGAGATTGGCTGTGCACCCCCTGGAAGCATCAGCCACTAAACTGGAAGTGCCAGACCCCCCCCCCCGGTCTGTGATCAGTAGCCGGGGGACCCCCCCCCCCACAGTCGGCGATTTGGT
>NW_017729025.1:5550323-5552559 GCF_001723915.1 Gavialis gangeticus | reverse complement strand
CCTAGAAACTATGAAACTACAGTTGGTTTGTCTGAAACCTGTTGAGGTGGGCCATTCAATGAACATGTTAAAACCTATGATTATAACTTCTTCCATGAGGGTAGAATAGAAAAAAGTGTGTGTGGGGGGGAGTACTTTATCTCAAAGACAGAGTTATTTTCACAAGTTAGAATCCTGAATCACAGGATCTCAAATGCTTGTGTCATAATGACATTCTAATGAGGAAAAGCAAAGAATCTACTGTTGAGTATCTGGCAGATAAGAGTTTATCACCAAGCTAAATATAAGCAAGTGATCACTCATGAGACTGGAAGAGGTTTATGATCATGATCATGTTATATTTCCTCTGTGCAAATGGAATATGGCATCATTCATTACTTACAGAATCTCAAAAGGGTCAGTTTGCAAAACTGTACAGCAATAATCACAACAGCTGACTGGGGACATAAATTCAAATTGGGCAGCTCTAACAAAAACCGGGAATTGTTCAAAGACATCCCAGTGGTTACCCAAAAAGCCACAATTGTACCAATGCAAAGAAAAGTTGCACTACACCAGAAACCATCTTGGTTAAAAGGAAATGGGGAATAGTGTTAAACATAAAAAAAATCAACAGTTAAAGCATGCAATGAATAGAAAGAGAATGTCAATACTAATGAGTACAAGTTATAAGTTAAATGATGTGGGTGATCAGGTTAGGTCCCCTTTTGGATAGATACTACAAGCATATTTTACATATATGAATGCATATGTCTATATATATATTCATAAATGTAGATATATACAGCGCTATATATAATAGGTTAAGTCTCTATTACATTTTGGAGGTATGAGCATAGCTAGTGTGGAAATACAAAACTAGCTTTTAACTATCTTAGCTCATGTCCTGGTAGCATGGTAGCATACTCTTCAGCCTAGCAAGCACAAGCTCATGGGAGACCCTTACTAAATACTCAGAGCTGCAGCTGGGACTACCACATCTAACTTGCTAGAAGTACCCAATCTAGTCAGTTTGATGCTAACTTTGGTATGTCTGTATGACCTGCAATCACACCTCAATATGTGTTATAGACAGTTCCTGCCCTAAAGATCTCTCTGTAGCATTGGCAACATGTAGTGGGTGCACGTTCACCCCTGAGATTGGCTGTGCACCCCCTGGAAGCATCAGCCACTAAACTGGAAGTGCCAGACCCTCCCCCCCGGTCTGTGATCAGTAGCCGGGGGACCCCCCCCCCCACAGTCGGCGATTTGGTACCTCCCAGACTTGGGAGGCACCAGTCAGTCATGCTCTGTAGATATAGAATTATGGAAAAGTAGTGCCGGGAAAGAATCCAGGAGGTCACAGCTAGTCCAGCCCCATGAGCAAAGCAGGATTGTCCCTGTTTAAACCATCCTAGATAAACATTTGTTGAACTTTGTTCTTTAAAATATTGAGAACAACCCTCACACACTATCGTGCTAGAAACAATAGATCCTCCCCTGGCTCTATCCTTTTTATAAGGTCAAGTCTTTTCACTCCAGACCTAATCCAAACTATGTAATGAGAGTCAAGTATATTGCTTTTCCTTCCTGTGCCCCTTCTTCTCCACCAGGATAATTATGCTATGCTTGGCATTAACATCAACATCCAATGGCTGCAATCTAAACTAGGCTTCCATCATGTCAGACATGCTACAAACACCCAGGGAGGCAGCCCCCTTCTACATACAGGAAATTGTTCCCAAGGTACATAGGGAAGAATCAAAAGGAAAAAAAAACAGACAGCAGCCTCAGCCAGGTACTCTTTTACATCAAAGTCTTGCATTTACAGACAAGCTCTTGATTCTTCTAAATCAAATCAAATACCCTTTTTCCTTTCAAGTGGTCAGTCTTGGTCACATTAGCCATATATTAGTATTCAACAACATTCACACTCTGCAGGAAATTAGATTGACAATGGAAAGATCCTTAGTAAGTGGCCAGGCCTATAATGGCAATTAGAGTGAGGTTTAAAGGTCATTTAAACCTCTTTCAGTCTCTCTCAATTCCCACATGCAGGCTGTGATTACCTTTTGTGACCAGTGAAGAAGAGTTATTAGTAAGTTTTAAAGTAGTTGGTTTTCTAAAATACAATCTGACATGTAGGGCTTGGTGGGATACCTTGCATGACCGGAGGACGGTCATGGATGGGTACAAACTGTTTCATAGTTTCATAGTAGCTAGGGTCAGGAGGGACCTGAACAGATCATCTCGCCTG
>NW_017729025.1:5535304-5550135 GCF_001723915.1 Gavialis gangeticus | reverse complement strand
CCCAGACAGGTGATTGTCCAACCTCCTCTTTAATTTGCTCAAGGTAGGGGTGAGGACCACTTCCGTGGGAAGTTGGTTCCAGATTTTGGCCACCCTAACTGTAAAATATTGCCTTCTGATCTCTAACCTAAACCTATTCTCCATCAGCTTATTACCATTGTTCCTCATCACCCCAGGTGGTGCTGGGGAGAAAAGGGCTCGACTTTTTGCTGTTGATCTCCCCTGATGAGTTTGTAGGCAGCCACCAGATCCCCTCTCAGCCTCCTCTTGCCGAGGCTGAACAGGTTCAGGTCCCGTAGCCTCTCCTCGTAGGGCCTGCCCTGCTGCCCTCTCACCAAGTGGGTGCCCCTCCTCAAGGAATCCATCTTGAAGCACTTGGAGGCAGAGTTGGTGAATCCATGCTGACTGTTCCTAACAAGGGCAAGTCATGCCTGACCAACCTGATTGCCTTTTATGACAAGGTGACTGACTGTGGATGTGTGGAGACCAGTGGATGTGCTGTACTTTGAATTTAGCAAGGTTTTGGATATGGTCTCCCACAGCATTGTCACAGCCAAACTAAGGAAGTATGGGCTGGATGAATGGCCTGTAACATGGATAGAAAACTGGCTGGATTGTCAGACTCAGAGGGTAGCAGTAATGGCTCAATGTCTAGTTGGCAGCCGGTGTCAAGTGGAGTGCCTCAAGGCTTGTTTTGTTCCATATCTTCATCAATGATCTGGAAGCTGGCATAGAGCACACCCTCAGCAAGCTTGCAGATGACACCAAGCTGGCAGGGAGGGAAGGACTAGGATTCAGAGTGACCTAGACAAATTGGAGGATTGGGCCAAAAGAAATCTCATGAGGTTCAACAAGGACAAGTGCAAAGTCCTGCACTTAGGAGGGAACAACCCCATACACCAGTGCAGGCTGGGGGTGACAGGCTGGGCAGTAGCTCTGCAGAAAAGGACCTGGGGGTGGGAGGGGACAAGAAGCTGAACAGGAGCCAGCAATGTGCCCTTGATGCCAAGAAGGCTACCGGCATCCTGGGCTGCATTGGTAGGAGGACTGCCAGCAGGTTGACGGAAGTGATTATTCCCCTCTATACAGCACTGGTGAGACCATATCTGGAGTCCTGTGTTCAGTTTTGGGCCCCCCACTCAATGTATGTGGACAAATTGGAGTCCAAGGAGGGCAACAAAAATGGTTCAGGAGCTGTGGACATGACTTGCGAGGAACGGCTGAGGGGACTGGGCTTATTTAGCATGGAAAAGAGAAGACTGAGGGGAGATTTAATAGCAGCCTTCAACTATCTGAAGTGGGGTTCGAATGAGGATGGAGCTGGACTGTTCTCAGTGGGGGCAGATGACAGGACAAGGAGCAATGGGCTCATGGTGCAGCAAGGGAAGCTGAGGTTAGATATTAGGAAAAACTTTCTTGCAAGGAGGTTAGTGAAGCACTGGAACAGGTTACCCAGAAAAGTTGCCGCAGGTTTTCAAAATGCAGCTAGACAAAGCCTTGGCTGGGATGATGTAGTTGGGGCTGGTCCTGCTCTGAGCAGGGGGTTGGACTAGATGCGACTTCCTGGGGCCCTTTCCAATCCTCATTGTCTATGCCTCATTGTCTATCCTATTGTCTTATTCTAACTTTACTCCACAGTGCGGCTTTTATCATACTCCAGTCTAGCAACAGCAGACTGATAGGGATGGACTGGCATGTTACTGGGGAGCCACACTTGAATGCAGCCGAAGTGTGAAAAGATGGACATTGCTCTCTGTGCACAGCCCTTAGCCCTGGTTCTTTGTAAGGGACTCAGTTTGTGCGACCTCTCCCTTGGACTCCGTCATGGGGAGAGATGACATGGCTTGGAAACAATATTGAATATCAGCACAGCATATAACTTGTCACAGCAAGAGCTGTTCAACACCAAAGGAATTCAATGCATTTTGGCACCCTCTGAGCCATCTTGCACATCTGCATTGGAATGGGACATTATCTATTTCCGCTTTACAAAGACTGATATGAATTTCAGGGAACAGTTCATGAAGATCAGCAGCACACACTGGGACAGGTATCTGCCACTGGGCCTTCCTTTACCATTTGTCTATGTGGATAAGGAAACAAGTCATTTGCAGATGGTTTGAAGTCCAGTCTAGAAATAGAACTGGGGAAATATAATCAGTGAAGGTAAATCTGTGCTTTGCTAGTATGAGGCTGGTACTAGTCATCCTTATGCTGGACTCAACAAGAAATTAAAAGGAGGACTTTAGAGGAAACTGACATTACTTGTCTCTACATAGAGATGGAAGGACAATAAGAAATGGAAAGAAAACAGGGTGAGCCTGGAATAAAGTCTTGGTAGATTGGGAAAATGAAATAGTGAAAAAAATATATATCACTTTTTAGCAAAATTTTCCTTTTTCTTAGCCTTCCTTAACTTAGCCTTTACTTAATTTTATGTGTCACTATGGCAGGACATGATCATATTGTGACTATGATGATCAGCAGGAGCCACTGCATGTTAAATGAGGTGTGTTGCAGACTTGTTTCAGCCTTTCTAGTCATAGAGGCAAGAAAGGCTGTCTTTCCCAATCTGCCAAGTGTTGCCTGCAGCTTCACTTGCAAAAAAAGGCTGGTTTCACAGAAAGACTTCCATGTAGCAGTGCCTACGTCTTTGCAGCCCTGCCATGGAGTGGACTTCCCCTACACAATACAGGGTGAGCACCTATCATGAAGAGCATTACGAGCCATGATACTGAGCCAGTTGTCACCAGGCCAGGCAGCAACACTGAAGTGGGGGGTGGGAATCAGGTGCTGACATCTGCACGACCACCACAACCTCCCTGTGTTTTCTGCGAAGCCGAATCCAGCAGGCCTGTTCTGAGAACAAAGCCCAGGCTTGGATGATGTAGTTGGGGATGATCCTGCTTTGAGCAGGGGAATGGACTAGATGGGCGCTTTGCTAGTATGAGTCTCGTACTAGACATCCTTACGCTGGATTCAACAAGAAATCAAGGGGAGTACTTTAGAGGAAACTGGAATTGTTTCTCTCTCCATAGAAATGAAAGGACAATAAGAAATGGAAAAAAAACAGGGTGAGCCTGGAATAGTGAGGTCCTTCCCAACCCTCCTTTTCTATGATTTCTTATACCTGTCAAAGCAGACAGGTGACATACGTGTGCCTGGCACATGGATCCCACTAAGACGTGGGCACCAAGTGGCTCAGCACTGTCTGGACCTGGGTGCTTGTATACATACCAGATAGTAGGAAACAGGAGAAATGGAGGATTTTACTGGTAGAAACACTGATGTCTGGGAAATGTCAATTCCACTGGAGTAGGGGTTTTGAGGATCCACCATTTTCAACTTAGGCACCAATGGTAGCCATTTCCTATTAGTGGGCTTTCGGGAAGTAGCCCTAAGGCATGAATTCTGGCTGTGACTTTCTTGGCCCAAACCTGCCTATCGCAGGTACAGTGGTTAAAATAATTCGGAATTGAAAGGATCCCTCACTGAAAAGGCAAAGGGTTGGAATTACCAAGACGGGAACAAGAGGAGGTGACTCCCCTCTGCGTTTCAGTGAAGGAAGAAAATACCCTCTTATCTACTACCTCTTAATTTAACTCGTATGTATGTCAATCCTTCTGTGGGATGGGGCTCCGGAAAATGCTTTATTTGGTCATGTATGACTGAATGCAGGAGAACTTTCAATTCACTCAGCACCTGGAGTACAATGGGATGTATAATCCATTCACGGGATTCTGCATGTGTTTGCAGACACTCCACTTCTCATTAATTTTCACTTGTTAATTAAAGAGCAAGAGGGAGAGCATGTGTTTCTAGGGGATTAAGGCATGCAACAGGAACACTGCCAGGCCCAGAGCCACTTTAGCACTTAATCTCCATGAATGCGCTCCTGTCATTTAGTCATTAAAAAACAGCACATACTGAAATAAGCCCACCCACACCCACCATGCACACTGGGGTCAGATCTAGTTCTTTTGCCAGTTAGTTTCAGTAGTCAATAGCCAGTGATGTAAAGTGGTACCTCAAGGAAAAAAAAGAAGAAAAGAAAAAGAAAAAGTAGTTGACAAGTGATAAGTATTGACTCATGGAGTTGGGTCTTTGATCCTGCAGTTTGGTCCATGCTGCCCTTGCCCTGCGGTTTGACAGAATTCAGCCAAACCTGTCAAATTCAGATACAAACCTTTCACAAACACAGAATTGGAGTTACTTGGGAATTTTCTAATTCAATTTTCAATGGGTTTGGTCATGAAATGTCAGCTCATCAGAACCAAAATGTGTTGCAGAACCATACAGACCAGTTGGGGCAAGCATGGCATTTAGGGTCAACTAATCAAGAGGCAGAGATGTTCACTGACTCCAATACAACCCAGGTAGCTGGGGCACTCACCTGGGATGCAGGAGAGAGAGTCAGCTCTTTGTTCAAAAGCAGGTAGGAAGGAACTTGAACACTGGACTCCATGTCCCAGCTGAGGATGTGCCCTCACATCCTGAGATCTTGGATATTCTGGAATCAGTGGAGCTCTCTGCCCCACTCTTTCTTTCCCCTCCACATTTTCCCACTTCAGATGTCTTGGGCTAAGCTGAATGTAGCCCAGGAATGTGTTAAACTCTGAAAGCTTACCTTGGAATGGAAAATCTCTTCTATATCGAGTTCTTCCTAGAACTCCCTAAAGCTAATGGTAACAAACTAAAACCATCTGTCCAATTTTGGACCTGGCTTCCATTGGTGTTGATCACTTATAGCTGCCACTGTCTTCATAGGAGTGTAGGATGCTCAGTGTCTGGAAGTTGATGGAGCTTAATTAAATGCTCTGATACAGGGATGTGCATATCCCTAAGCTGATGTTGTATAAATTCTGTTATCTGCAGTGCTGTCTGTTGAAGATCATCAGAGACATTGCTTACAAGGGTCAGGATCTTGCAAGGCACATACATAAACCTAAGTTATGTGCAGCATTACATATTCTATAGACAGTTCACATAAGAAGAGATACAAAAACAAACTGCATAGGCACAACTCTTATTCCAGGTTTTAAATACTAGGACTGCGCGAAGCTTTGGTCCCTGGTTCAATTTGGCAGAGATTTGGCCTGATTCGGTGGCTGAATCTCTGAATCTGAATTGAATCAGAGGACCCTTTTATCTCTTCAAATTGAATCAGCACCAGGTCCCCAATATGCTCAGCAGCAGACCTGGAAGTGGATCAGAAGCACTTCTGGTTCACTTCTGGGTCTGCCCGTGTCCCCCCAGCTTGTTGACTGGTGCCTCCTGGGTCTGGGGGGGGCACCCGGGGTCCCCCTGTGGCTGATCGCTGAGCCAGGGTGGAGGGGAGAAATCCCCCCCATCCCCCAATGGGCTTAGTCTAAAGCCTGGTGGAGCAAATCAGCCAGTCTGGCTGAGAAGAGCCTCCTCCCCAGGGGAGAGAGGTGGAGGCCATCTCATGATGATGATATATCATCTCAAATACCAGCAACACCAAGATTTAGGAGCTGTAGAAGTTTCTTGAAAAACCTGCCGTGCTAAGTCCAACTCATTGCAAAAGGGTTGTCTGTGCTGCATAACCGTAGGACCTGCTTTTCTGGATGGGTGCCATCTATCCATGCAGACTGGGGTTCTTTAAACAAATGCTCTGGATTGGCCTTCTTTCTCCTTGTTCCTCCATGGTTGGTGGGATGACTTGTTGCATTCTGTTTGGGCATCAAAACAAATGTTGCTTCATGTATAAAATGTTCTGTTTCCAAAGAGATACACAAGGTAAGTGAAAAGATGCAGGTTCAGTGTATTAGAGAAAATGGGATGTGTGCATGAGGCAGAAACAGTCAGACAATCAACAAGCCAAAGAATCCCACATCTAGACCCATTACATCTTCAGTCTGCCTGGATCAGAACCGTGGATCAGACTGCACCTTCCACCACATGCTACAGTCTCTGACACACACCTAGTGCACTGATTTTGATTAAATCCTTTTTCCAATGGAAAAATGTAGTCTTCAGAATTGCTTGTCCAATGGTACGGTGAGCAAGGATGATCATAGAATAATAGAAAATGAGAGTTGGACAGGACCTCAGAATGTCACATTTAGTCCAACCCCCTGTTCCCAGCAGGATCAGCCCCAACTAGATCATCCCAGCCAAGGCTTTGTCTACTTAGATTTTTAAAATCTCCAAGGATGAAGTGTCCACAACCTCTCTAAGTAATCTGTCCCAGCACTTGACTACCCTCCTCATGAGAGTTTTCTTAATATCCAGCCTAAACTTCTCTGGCTGCAGCTTGAGCCCATTGCTCTTTGTCCTGTCATCTGCTCCCACTGAGAAGAGGCCAGCTCCATCCTCTTTGCAACCCCCCTGCAGGGAGTTGAAGGCTGCTATCAACATTGGACCCATATTGTTCAACATCTTCATTAATGATGTGGACATTGGAGTCAGAAGTGGACTGGCCAAGTTCACCGATGACACCAAACTTTGGGACAAAGCATCCACACCAGAAGACAGGCGGGTGATCCAGGCTGACCTGGACAGGCTCAGCAAATGGGCGGACGAGAACCTGATGGTGTTTAACATCGAAAAATGCAAGATTCTCCATCTTGGGAGGAAAAACCTGCAGCATCCTTATAGACTCGGCAGTGCTATGCTGGCTAGCACTACGGAAGAAAGAGACTTGGGGGTCATCATTGACCACAAGATGAACATGAGCCTGCAATGTAATGCTGCGGCTAGTAAAGTGACCAAAACGCTGGCTTGCATCCATAGATGCTTCTCATGCAAATCCCGGGACGTCATTCTCCCCTTGTACTCGGCCTTGGTGAGGCCGCAGCTGGAGTACTGCATCCAGTTTTGGGCTCCACAATTCAAAAAGGATGTGGAGAAGCTTGAGAGAGTCCAGAGAAGAGCCACATGCATGATCAGAGGTCAGGAAAACAGACCTTACGACAACAGGCTGAGCCATGGGGCTCTTTGGCCTGGAAAAGCGCAGGCTCAGGGTTGATCTGATGGCCACCTATAAGTTTATTGGGGTGACCACCAGGATCTGGGGGAACGTTTGTTCACCAGAGCGCCTGAAGGGATGACAAGGTTGAACGGTCATAAACTAGTGCAAGAACATTTCAGGCTGGACATAAGGAAGAATTTCTTTACTGTCCGAGCCCCCAAGGTCTGGAACAGCCTGCCATCGGAGGTGGTTCAAGCACCTACACTGAACACCTTTGAGAGACATTTGGATGTTTATCTTGCTGG
This sequence comes from Gavialis gangeticus, assembly GCF_001723915.1. Taxonomy (NCBI): domain Eukaryota; kingdom Metazoa; phylum Chordata; order Crocodylia; family Gavialidae; genus Gavialis; species Gavialis gangeticus. Next base: position 5,542,896 of record NW_017729025.1, on the reverse strand, counting down.
GATCCTATGACCCCAGCTGACTTCCTGCCCCTGGGGCAGGGGGCTGGACTCAATGATCTTCCGAGGTCCCTTCCAGCCCTAATGTCTATGAAATCTATGAAAATCATCATCATTATTTACTTCTCAGCAACATTATGAGTCACCCTAGCTTTATAGATTATTGTTTAATGAACAGCTTCATATCCTACAAGATCCTGGAAGTTCCTATGTTTCATGCATTTTCATACTTATTATGGAAATACTAAGAAGCATATATGGCACTTTATCACGCTCTACAACCTAACTCATCTTACCTCCCCTTTGTCACCAGTCCCAGTCACATTACTGGGTTTTTTTTGAATCATGAAGTTGGATAGGGCTTGATCCCAAGAGAGGAGTGAGAACAGATTTGCAACACAGTGGTATAGGTTGAATATATAAAAGTACGACACTGCCTAATGGGATTTTTCAGCTGGCAAAGCTCTGCAAAGGGAAATTTGTTCTCCCTGGCACAGAAGTAGAAAAAACAGAACTTGATGAGAAACAAAGCTTGTTTTATAACTGCAGTTATATCACAGTTCTTGTTGGCGCTGCTCTGTAGTTATGCTAAGCTGTAGTAAGCTACAGTGCCAAAAAGCTGTATGGGGAGAAAGGGCCCTCATGACCGCTGGATGACCTGATAAGAAAGAAAAAAAATTAAGGACACATTAATGAGCCAAAAGATAATGAAGGGAGTATGAAAACAGCACCTGAAAAACTCAAGGACAAATGTAAAAAAGTAAGAACTCACTAATGAAAAAGAGATCAAAAGAACCAAAATGCAGGTGCGTAAACTTGGCAAATGAAACAAGTACAGATGAGCACGTTGACAGACAAAGACAAGAATTGGCACAAGATGGGAGGCACATCAATATAGACTCAGGGGTTGGGAGATCTGTCCATTTTAGAGATCTACGTGGGTGTGAATAATGTACAGTGTCTCTACAGGGCAGGAAAAAGCTTCCTAAGTTGGACTGACTGTTAACCAGACCAACTGGTGTGCTGTCCAATGACAATAAATCTTTCTGAGCTCTCACCTACAGGTCTCCAGGTTGTGTTTTCTGAGTTGTCTTGGGGATCTGGAAGATGGCTTGCTAGTGGTGGTCTTCCAGGACACACAGAACCCAGCAGCCTGGATATCAAAAGCAACAGTGACCAGATACCACTTGAGAAAACATTCCCCATGCCTGAGAACAACAATAACTTCATGGCCTCTGCTTCTATATTACTAGTATGGAGTTTTGCAAAACAACCATTGCATTGAATCATAGAAAAGTAGGCCTAGAAGGACCTCAGGAGGACATCTAGTCCAACCCTCTGCTCAGGGCATCTGTACTTAAACCTTGGAAAACAAGGGTAGAGACAACAGAATGAAGGCCATTACAACCAAATGTGGGTGCTATACCTAGGGATGAGTGATCAAAACACCAGTACAGAATGGGAAGTGACATGACTGGGTGGTGGCATTGCTGAGAAGAATCTAGGGTTTTGGTGGATCACAGACTCAACACGAGTCAGCAGTGTGATGCAGCTGCTAGAAAAGCAAGTGGAAGACCCAGGAGATGATAGTACTCAGTGCTGGTTAGGCCTCATGTACAATACTGTGTGCAGCTCCATGCTCCATGTGAAAAGGAAGATGTGGATAAGTTGGAGAGAGTCCACAGGAGAGCATCAAACCTGGAAAAGGGATGGCAAGGTGAGCCATGCAAGGAAAAGTTGAGAGAACAAGGGATATTTAACTTGCAGAAAAAGAGATTTAAGGGGGACACGATAGCAGTCTGCTGATAGACTGCCGTCAAGATGAAGGAGAAAAAACCATCTGCTCTTTCTGCTACAGAGGGCAGGGTACGAAACAACAGCTTTACATTGCAGGAAGACATTAGATCTCAGGAAGGATGTCCTTGCTGCTGGAGCAGTGAGGCATTGGGATTGACTGCCCAGAGAAGCTGCAGAATCTCCATTGCTGAAGGTTTTTAAGAGGATGTTGGGAAACAGGGCTGTTGTAGGAACAGCACACCCTGAAGCTGTACAAGAGGTTGGGTATGGTGACCCTAGGGATCTTTTCCACCCTTGTCATTCGAAAACATCCAAAGCAAACCTTTCCAGCACTTATGCTTAAAAACATCTGTTGGTGGTGACTCAATCTGGGCATGATCCAGCCATATGGCAATGGCTAGGCTCAGGCAGCAAGACCCTGGACCCAATCTGGCCTCCCAGGGCTTAGAAATTTGGCAGAGGGGGAAGGGTGGTCACTGCTCCCACACTACCAAATATCCCAGTCGGTGGGGAGCCCCATATCTGCAGACCAGATTTGGCTGGCAGGCCAGAGTTTGAGCATCCCTACTCTAACCTATTCACATGCAAAAATGGAGTCAGACTCCATAGCCTATAGGCAGATCTGCCTAGACTGGCCCTTGTACACAGCACTGAAGGCATGGTAAACCTTTAAATTCAGGAGCATGGTTTCAAAAAAGGGTGTAGGTAGGTATGTACTTATTCTCTGTATCAGAACATACACACTTGCAAACTTCCCTTCTGAAACACTCTTGCATAATGTCAGCCTTGCTACTACAGTGCCCTTCTACTGTATGTATGGATCAGTAAACATTTCTAAATACCAGCACTTTTTTTTGCACCCAGTATCCTAATTCCAGCATTCTTTGCCGTAGCATAACTAGGGCAGGGTGACCAGTGCTGATGTGGGGGTAGACGTGGAGCAGAAATACTGCTGCAGCAGCCACGTAACTGGGGCTACTCCGAGCACCATGGTCAGGCCATGGTCTTGAACTTGCGGCCTTGGCCTGCCCAGCATAATGGTTCACTGTAAATCTAGTCTGCCGCCTACCCTGCAGAACATGGGAGCAAATGCAGATGGCCAGAACCTCCACCTGGGATTAGGTGCATGCCCACTCCCTGTCACCCAAGTGGCCAGCTAAGGTCAGCTGACCTCTCACCCCTTCCCATATAAACCTGTGACATGGAATGGGAAGCATCCAGGCAACAAGTTTCAACTCTGTACCTAAGCTGCTTCAGCCTTGGCTTGTGTTGCTACTGTGTGATGGATTCCTTGGATACCTGACCTGGCTAGCCTCCTGACCTCCCTCTCTGCCTGACCTCTGGATACCCCACTTAGCTCTGGCATGGCCTCCTGGATATCTGACCCAGATAGCATCCTGACCTTGTTCTCTGCCTGACCCTCTGGACCCATGACCCAGCTCTGACCTGACCTCCCAGATACCTGACCCAGCTAGCCCTCTGACCTCATGTTCGGTCTGATCTTCTGGATCACTGAGTTGGTTTCCCAGATAGATCTTTTGAATTCTGACTTCTGAGCTTCTCCTGACACTGAGGTGACCACCCAGACCTGGCTGTCCATGGCCTGGCATGACACTGAATTGTTGCTGCCTCAGTAATATATGGGGAAACTTGGAGGCTAGAAGGGAAAGCATTTTTTCTCCCTCCATTTGTAGGTAGACTAAGTCCATCTAATTTCTTCCACATTCTAACTGGATCCCTGTTTGAAATCCCAGCATGGACTGAAGTTCTAGGAGAACCTGTCTAGGAGAGCACTCTGCATTCATGATGAAGGGATGAATCTACTTGGCATGTTGTCACTGTGCACTTAGGGTGATTTTAGTCATAAAGACCATGCTGGCTCTCTTGCTGGGAAGCACCACTTGGCAGAGTCCTACCACAACTCACAAGCCAATCTGCTGCTCCTCCATTGTCTAAAGGTTAGTCCTGGACAACCCCATTGGATCCAAAGTCATTTTTGGCCTAACCAACACCAATGGAGTTAGCATGCAGAAGCCCTGCTCTTTTGAGCACAGCAGTTCCAGCATCACTTCATGGGCCTAGAGCCATGGCATGGCTTCCAATATACTTTAACCTGGATGGAAGTGAAGACAGCAAGATTATAATCCCAGGTTGAAGGTGATTGGGACCCCACAATAAGGTCAGAAGTCCTGTGGAAATACCATCACAAGAGCATTGAAATTCTGAGTCTCCACCTATCTTCAAGGCTATGGGTCGGACACAGGTGGGGCTATAGATGCGGAGACACTCTCTACTGCAAGATCACCTTACTGAGCCTGCAATCATCTGGTCAGAAAACTGATTGGATGTTAAGGGTACTAGAAGTGGCCTTAAACAGGTGCTCACTTGTCATGCCTCTTGCTTCTGCTAGTGGAGATTCGCCGTGGCCTGACAGATACAAACAGTGCTAGGATTGCTTCCGAAGAAGATACGCTGATCAGGGGAAAGGTCTTCAGGCTGTGTGAAGTTACTGGTCTCCCATGGATCATTGGAAATCTGGTGGTTTTGGAAGATAAATATCTTATCCATTTCCACTTTCCTCTTGTTCAGGAATAATTCTATTGGGGTCAATTTGAGTCTGATCCTCGTGTCTAAACTTTTAAAAGTTTACAGAAAAACAAGGAGAATGGGGTAAAAGGCCCATAAGAATTATTCTGGGTCTAGGCAACCAGTCTCCTTAGCTGACATAAGAGATGGTTTGCAGGAGACTTGATCACATGAAGACATTTCTGACTCTTTTCTAGATTGAGGAATCCAAGGACATAATGCAAGCCAGTGACTAGAAGTAGAGTTTGGCAAAATTCAAGCCAGAAATCAGACACATTTTTAACAATGAGGGTCATTAATCATCGACCAGTTTACCAGAGCAGGTAATACAATTGCTTTCACTTGAAGTCTTAACATCAAGATGGGACAACTCTGAAACAAATGGTCTAGCTTCATTCAAAAGATATGACATTGGGGCAAAAATAGCTCAGGGAAGTTCTATGTGTTCTGTTATGCAGGAGGCCAGATAAGAGCCGTGATTCTCAACCACATTGTTATGTTAGCACTGTTAAGCGTACAAAAAAGATTCAACAGATAAACCCAGACATTTCAAATAGGAGCCTGTAGCGTTAAAAACATTCTGACCTCTTGTGGTCTTTCTGAATTCCTTGCAACAGAAGAATGGGTATAGCATTTTTCTGTAGTCAAGAAAAGAGTGAAAACTTAAGAGCTGGCATTTTCTGAAGGGTGCCTTCAGCCTAAGAAGCTTTTGAATCACTAGACTAAAGGAGCATTCAGGTCCCTTCTGGCCTTAAAAAATCTACTCAACTCTACCCATAGTCACCTCACATATCAATAGACAGAATCAGTAACCAAATGATCTCCCCACCCCCTGGATTGGTACCTGGAAAAAAAAGAAAAGGGAAATCCTTCCAAGGTGGTTGGTAGGATTTGCTCAGCATCAGATTGATATGATTATTGCTTTGCACTTTGAAACATACTCAGAGCTGAACTTGAATTAGAAAACACCACCCTGATGTCTTTGCAGTTAGTGCTACTAATTGTCCATCATTGCTTGATCCAGTAGCTGCTGGAGTACAAGACCCATATGCAAAGGCAAAGTAAACCATTTCACTTTTACTTGATTTGAAGAAGGTCCTAATAAGATGATACTCATTGTTATAATCAGAAGACTCTGAAATTAATAGAAGAATCATAACCACCACAAAGGCCAAAGCAAGTAAAATCCATCATTCTCAGAACATAGCAATGAAATCAAATGTGCATGTATCCCTGTAGATCATATGCTCTTTCATCTTACAATCAAGTACAATTGCAAATTTAAGGGATTAGAAACTCCGCCCCCACACACAAGATTGCACTTTTAACAGCATCAATGCACACTACAAGGTGCAATTTACAGCCCAAGATGCCAGATTCATTCTTCACTCTCTTCTCCCAGAGTGGTTTCCAAGGATGCGAAGTAGGCATAAAAAGATTAACGAGTCAAGTATCAGTATACACTATAGGCAAGGCAGTGCAAGATAACAGGGAGAAGGGGCAAGATTGGTCTTATAGATTGTAATGTATCTGAAGATAATACTTCATACAAAATGAAACACAAAACTAAAGCAATTGTGCCTTATTTCAAGCTCAAGCAAGGTGGAATCCCCAAGGCTTCAAGGTCCACTAGATAGTTCTTAAAAATATTCATTTCTTGGCCAGCCAGGGAATATCTGGGTCTCTGTGGATTAAACAATGACAGTACTATATTATAGGACATACCAGGCACATCTACACTTTCATTACTATGCCATAATTATGGCACGTTTACTTTAGTGCCTGTAATAACTAGTACTAACTTAATGCACCATAATCGGTGGTACTGGGCATTAGAACAAGCAAAGGCTTTTTTGTGATGCTGAAGGTTCATTGGACTAAGCCTACTACAGTCCTTGCCAGCTGTGCTAATGCACAGTAGAATTAGTCCAATGGGCATTAAGCACCTCGTGCAGACGTGCCCACTGTACTGTATGATAGCACTATACTTTTAAGACAAAGCTGTTATTTGTTATGACTACTATTACAGCAGTGATGAGAAGCCCCAGTGAAAAGGCAGTCCCCATCTAGGAATGGTTTATAATTCAAATAGACAACCCAGAAGAAACAGAGGGAAAATGGTTTGCCTAAGGTTATGTAATACCTCAATGTCAGAGGAAGGGAATAGCAACCGGGGTGCTCAGTGCCATCCCAATCCTCTAGACTGGATTGCCTCAGCAGAGCTGCAAAACCCCCAACTCTTAGTGTAATTATACTCTGTGCTGCCTGTGCTAAACTATACAGCAAGGAAAGGCAAAGGCAGTAATCCACTGATATATGGAGTGGCTTTCGGGATTTTGTATCTGTCAGTCACTCCCACTCACTCACTCTTCCCATGTACAGAGAGAAATGCCCAGACAATGGCTTGATTCAGAAATCAGTCTGGCACTTCCCTGACAGATTTCTGTCTTGGTTTTTTTCTTACAGTTTATTGAAAAGTCCAATGGAAGCTCAAAAAATGGAAACCGGCCTTTGGTTGTTTGACAGCTGTGGTAAAATCCTTGGTAGTATGGTGCTGTTTAAAAAGAGAAGAGACTGAAACAGCCTGTGACACCCCCTTGTCTCCTCTTTTGCTCAATGGAAAAAAAACAAAGTATTTCCACCACTTCCAAAATACGTTACATCCCGATGTAGCAAAAAGCACTCAGTGGGTGTGTTTACACATTCATTAATGCACCTTAGATACTACATTTAGTTTAGTCCTTGCTTAATAAAATACTAACTAAATGCATAGTACCTAGAGTTACTGCGCAGTACAGCCAGTGCATGGTTATGGAGTGACGCTTACTGTGCATTAGCCTAATAACATTGCGCAGTGGGCTATTAGCATGGTTTGTTCTGTGATGTGCTACTGCACAGTATTATTATGCTAATGTGCAGTAAGCATTTTTTGTAGATGCACCCGGTATGGAGGAACAGAACACCTGGAGGAAGATGATCCTTCTTTATCGGGGCAAAGAGATAAAGCAGTAAGGAAGAGATCAAATTATCCAATAGCATCTCCCTATCAACCATATCAACTCCTCAAATCATCTCCCCATCCACACATTATTTTTATTGGATTTTGGGATGGACAAGAAGACACACGATCCTGGGAAAAAAAAGGGAGTATTACTGGTAAATGAGTAGGTAACAGAAATTAGAACTTCTTTTTCTTTACCAAATGATCTATG
>NW_017729025.1:5524023-5530304 GCF_001723915.1 Gavialis gangeticus | reverse complement strand
GTACAGCCAGTGCATGGTTATGGAGTGACGCTTACTGTGCATTAGCCTAATAACATTGCGCAGTGGGCTATTAGCACGGTTTGTTCTGTGATGTGCTACTGCACAGTATTATTATGCTAATGTGCAGTAAGCATTTTTTGTAGATGCACCCGGTATGGAGGAACAGAACACCTGGAGGAAGATGATCCTTCTTTATCGGGGCAAAGAGATAAAGCAGTAAGGAAGAGATCAAATTATCCAATAGCATCTCCCTATCAACCATATCAACTCCTCAAATCATCTCCCCATCCACACATTATTTTTATTGGATTTTGGGATGGACAAGAAGACACACGATCCTGGGAAAAAAAAGGGAGTATTACTGGTAAATGAGTAGGTAACAGAAATTAGAACTTCTTTTTCTTTACCAAATGATCTATGTACAGGAAGAACTTATATTCTGGAGAGAGAAATGAGACCAATTTGCAATTTAACCAGATACATTAACACTGACAAAAAGATACCTATAGCACATGCACTAATAAAATAAGAGATCAACTGCAGCATACATACAAAAATAGAATAGGTTAAAATGTAACAATCATTATATATATATAAATACATATACACACATACACCTATATTCCCTTTGCTATAGGTAATGTGCCTTTGATGCACATCTGATCTGTTCTGAGGTGGTGATGAGGCTACAAACTCTTACCAAAGGAAATATGAATTTCTTTCTTTTTCTTTGTTGTTCTAGCTGAAGAACACAAGTCAATAAACTTTATAGTTGCATTTGCCTCCATTTCCTTATTTGCCCTTTGTGGGAGCTAGCTGGAAAACCAGTCCCTCCAAACAAGGAGACTGTAGGTATGGAGAAGATCTGTACCCAAAGAAAGCAGCCATAACAATTGAACAAGGCAGATGGTTGCTTTCTTTCCATTTTTTGTAGCAGTGTACTTGGCTACCAGCAAAGCTGGATGAATGTATTTTGTCTATGTTCTTGCCTAAAAAAATAACACTTCCTTGATGAAAAGACTACAAAGAAACTAGAGCTGAAAGGAAATGACTTACAGGTTAAATTCCCTGGAGCCTTAGTGAGCTCAGACCAGCTGGGGCAAAGCCAAAGCATATGGTACATGGAATTGGCTTTAGATGTAAGCCTAGGAGAGAAGGGAAGGCCCTCTTTAAGCTGGCCTGCCAAGGCTGTACTAATGTCCTTCAGGACTGCTTGGGAATTTGGAAGGTAGGCTCTACAACAAGGGTTGGCAATGTTGCAAGTTTACAATGTGGAGATCAGCGATAACTCCCGTTCCTTTCATAGTCCTGAAAGTAATATTTCTTGAATAGTGGTGAAGTCCACAGGGGTTATTGGATACACTTGATGGGCTCCTTTCCTGAGAGAAGGCATCAGAAAGTTGCTGAATCTTTGTTATTCCTCCAAGGTGTTGCCGACAAATGCAAGTGCGTGCTTTCCTCAAAGATGGGGTGGGTGCACAACAGTTCTTTTAAATTCTAGATCAGAAGAGGAAACTCTCCAAAATGAAAGATAAATTGACTTTCGGCATTGAGCATTGGAAGAACCGTTTGCTGTGCCTGGCCAGGTCTGTCGCTACAGAAAAGGTTCTTATTAAGATTCAGGAACAGCCCAAGAGAGGCGAGTAATGAACAATGTGGTGATGTCAGACTTCTAACTCTGCTCCAGATCAAACGAAGTTACAGAGGAGGGCAACTAGTAAAGTGATTTCAGGCTAGGAAAGCCAAGAAGAAAAATCAAGGTCACCCCAAAGCTGGTAGGTGCATGGGGCTCTTCACAATTCAAAGTCTTCCGGCCATAGCATCCATCCAGCTGAAGATCAGCTCCTCTTCCAAAGTCTCTGCTCTTAGGACGACGGCTCCTGTATCTGCTGAGTACACTTGTGGGTGGGAGATGTATGTACACTGGAGTAGTGCTCTGCAAAAGGCTCAGACCATATGAAGCGGGTTGGCTGTAGAGATCCCGTCTTCTAACAGGAAAGTGGATTAATTTGCTATTTTTATTCCACAAATCACAGCTCCTCAGATGGGCTCTAATGGGGAGCAGTTCCAAGCCTTCACAGTCTAATTGTGTCAGAGGTGCTGATGGTGTGAGGCAGAGTACTTTTAAGCTATGTTGTAGTTATTTGCTGCAATGTAGCATTGTGTTTCCATGCACAAAAAGGAAATAACCCCAGACAAGGCTGTCTGTGGTGGAAACACTGGGTTGGCAGACCAGAGAACTAGGGATTTTACGATGGATTTTATGTTCAAACTATGTTTTTTTTTAGAATATAAGTGGTTTATTGTGCCACTGCTATGTATAAAAGAGCAGAGCGTGTCATGAATGCCCATGTGTTGCCCCAGCTTCCAAACAGTCTGCTGATGCATCGGACATGAAACAAAGCAATCACAGAAAATGAGGGTTGACGGGACCTCAGGAGGCCACATCTAGTCCAACCCCCTGCTCCAAGAAGGACCAGCCCCAACTACATCATCCCCGACAAGGCTTTGTCTAGCCAGGGCTTCAAAACCTCCAAGGACGGGATTCTGCAAGTTTAATACAGAGCTCATGTACCTGGGTCCCTGGGAAGACTCAGCTCCACTAGCCCAGCCACAAACAGGCTCATTTCTATTGTTACATTTCAAGGCTCATTTCAAAACACATCCAAATGGGAACAGATGGGTCAGGGGACTGGGCAAGGGGATGCAGGACCTTATGCTGGGATGTCCCCAGTTCAACTGTATGCCACACTATGCAGATGCCCAAGTTCATTGGCTTGTGAGTAACTTGCTGGAAACACAAGCATGGATTGAGTCAACACTGAAAAACAAAGTCAACCTCAACAGGAGGCATGGGAAATGAACTACTCTCTTCCTTCTACAGCTGGACTCTTTAGGTCACACTCTGCTCCTCCTGCACTGGTGCTGGGCTGAGAGGGAGGGTGCCCTGCTGCCAGTACAGGGCCTCTGAGATGCATTCAATCCAAGTTAAAGCTGGCAGAATATAAAAACGACAGACAATAGAAGTGGGACACACACCTCAGCTTGTATTTTTAGTTTACAGTCTTCCAGAGAACTCATTCCTTTTTGCACACCATCTTTATCAAAACCATTTGAATGCGAGTGGGCCTCTCAACAGACTTTCCAAATTATCTCTTCACATTGCTCTCACCAGATATGACAGCCAAGGCTGCTGCTTATGGCTGTTAACACAAGACTGTGACAGTTCAGGATAGGAATCCTTGTAACAGCTTTTGGGAGGCTTCTGCTTATCTGGGCTGAGCCATAAGCTTCCAGATTTCAGTTTAATTTGAGCCTATTTTTAGCACTGATAGATTAGAGGCAAATAACCAGAAAAAAAAAAATCAACAAAGGAGAAAGAAATGGCTTTCATTTTACTTTAAAAGGAACACAGTCAATCTACTGAGGGCCAAGTTTCACACGCTGATTTAGTTTGATAAGGGCTGTCAACCTGGCCCTTATAAAACAACACAGCAAAGGGGTAGCCATTGATTGAGTGTGATGAACCAAAAACGATGGGGCGCATCCTCAGCTGGTGTGACTGGCACGCCTCCGCCTGCACCAGCTGAGACTCTCGGCCCACGCGGCGAGTCCTCTGCCAGCAGGTTTGACTTGCAGACACTCTTCCCAGACCTGTGGGGATCTCTGACGATGGCAGCACTGAAGCAGTTGCTCAAAGGAGCAAATGACCAAGTGGAATCATGCTGCTTTCCCAATAGCATGTGTTACACAGTCCGTGCACATTAGCAACAGGGGGAAAGTTACATGCCATTACCTATTTAGTCTGGAAATAAAGTTCAAGTTAAGTTAAAAGTCTCGCAAGGCAGGCCCCTGCATAGATATACCCAAAATACCAGGAGAAACAGCCTCGCCAAGCACATAGCAATCCCACGGCATCCTGATCAAACCAGAAAGGGAACGCACATATGAACATTTTTTTATTCTTCGAATTATGAGATACTCTGAACCTCAAAAAATAAGAGTGCAAGCTTGGATCAAGTTCTTATTGCGCCTGATCCTTCTCTCCCGACTTTTTAATTAAAATCTGATGCTTGTTACAGTGAAATGTCTTTTATTTAAAAGCATATCAGCTTCCAGACCCTACAGTCAATCCACACTCAGCACTTCCGCTTGTCTTCCACGTGGACTCTCTCACTGCGACGCAATCATAGGTATTATCAGGGTATTACAAACAAGTGAAATCACCTATGAACTAGATATTTGACAATGTCCTTTGCAAATTCCTGCCCCTGAATGTCAGGAGTATGAAGCATTACATCTCCAGACAACGCCAGTTTATCGGAGAGAAAGCAAACATCTCGGTCACGCTCTTCTGGTGAGTAAGTGCACATTGCTCAACAAACACGCATACTACTTAGCATACCTTACCTGGAAAGAGGCTTTATTGAACATAGCTGTAAAATTATCTCTTCAGTTGAAGTACTGAATTTGCACAAACATTTTTCTACAGAATAAAAAAAATCAAGCCTTGTAATCGTTTTACTGCATCTTGTTGTGCTTTTTATATTAATATTTGCAAATGTTATACTTTTTTTTTTAATATTTATATCCCAATTACTTGCGTATCAGTTTTTAATCCTAGGGTGTTGAAAGAACATATAATAATAATTATAATAATAATAATAATACTCTTCTTCAGACAAAAGTCTTTTTTTTTCTTTTTAAATGAAGTTAAAAGATGACATAATTTAAGGAAAAAGGTTTTCAAATTTTCATAACCAAGTGTGTAAGGGAAATTTACAATGCATTGGAAAACTGGCTGGTTAAAGGTATGGCATGTACTCAGGTAGCTCAAAATCATTTTTACAGGTTTTATTTTTTTGTAAAAGTGTTTTCTTTTCTTTTTTTTAATTTTGCTAAAATAATAAAATAATATTTCACAATCTGCACAGAGTCTGACTAAAGGGCAGAGGCATTGTACCCTTGGTGTTTGGAATAAAGCCAGATTTTGCCGGCCCTCTTTTGCTGTAGAGTGGTTTTTTGTTTTGTTTTGTTGGTTTTGTTTTCTTCTTTTTGATTTTTTTTTTTTATATATGCACTGCAGTCACACACACACACCTTCTCTTCTGTCTAAAGCTAGGGCCAATTTCATTTCAAATGGAGGTTAGACGAAGAAAATCACTTTTGTGTTTTACCACCTTCTGCGCTAAGTATATCTGAACAACCTTTTGCTCTGGTTGACCCACTTGATAACCTGGTGGGGGGGAAAAAGTGTTGCTCCCATTCTCTGGACCAATAGGAGCTATTTTCTAATGGATAATAAGCTGAAAGGCCATGGCTGTCTGGAAGGTTAAACAACAAACATCTCATCCAAAAGGGCTTACGCAGCAACTGAGGTCCATCCTTCTCCAGAAGCGGCTTTGCTTTCTTGCCTGCAGCTTGCACTCTTAGGCTCGGTAGTTTGTTTTAGAAAATAGTTTGGACAAACCACATTTTAGCAGTGCAAGCTTCTGTGTTGAAATTATTAGCGTTATTTTGTTTTATAATCAGGCTTGTTTCATTGAAGGCACTTGGTTTCCATGGCAATTTATAAAAGATGGTGGTTTGGTTTCTTCACTTCATTAGAACAGATGACTTAGTTGGGGGGGAGGGGGGGGTGTTCAAGTGGCCGCAAGCAAACTCCGATAAGCCTGTGTAATATGTAAGCCCAGGTGGCACATCCTGGCTAGTAATGCATGCAAAAGGAGACGGCATACAGTTATCTAGCATAGCCATGAGAAAATGAAACATAAACATCTTAAACAGCTTTGATTTAGGGCTATTCTCTAGGGGAGGTGACAGCCAAAGGCAGAAGGGCCTACGTTTATTGAACTCTACACTAAAAACCTTCTCGAAGGGAAAATATACGCCAGCTCTTCACGTACCCTGTTTACAGTAAGGTGTTTCTCTCTTTCTCTCTCTCTATTTCTCTCTCTCTTTTTTTTTTTTGGCAGGCCATTAGGTTTCCATGGTAACAAGCAAACTATTCATTTGAAACAAAACCAGCCATGACTTTGTGCTTTGACAAGGATTTCTATAGCTCTTTTTTCAGAGTTCAACCAGATGATGCTGTATTCTTACTGACCACAAAAGCACCTGCAGCTCTCCTCTTTACTCGGGCCAGATCACTTTTTTTTCACGCGTGGTTCGTAGCGAGTTATGCTCCCAGGATGCCTTTTATCCCCAGTGCTTTTTATTTTTTTTTTTAAACTTTTATTTTTTTTTTTAAACGTTTGAGTCAGTCAGTGGAGGAATATGCT
>NW_017729025.1:5499590-5519023 GCF_001723915.1 Gavialis gangeticus | reverse complement strand
TTTTTTCACGCGTGGTTCGTAGCGAGTTATGCTCCCAGGATGCCTTTTATCCCCAGTGCTTTTTATTTTTTTTTTTAAACTTTTATTTTTTTTTTTAAACGTTTGAGTCAGTCAGTGGAGGAATCTTTGGTAGTTTGTTTTTAAATGTCCATTTTACAAAGACTCTTTCTTCATGCCAGTGCCTGGTGAATCTTTTGTAGCCTCTGCCAGAACAAGGTCACCTCTGATGACTTAAGACAGACAGGAGGAGGAGACCTGGGAAAAGCCATATATGTGCTAACGTCCCAAAAGCACCTGATCGCGAATCTACAAAAGGGGGAAAAGAGCAGAATTAGCAAGTGTCCCAATGAGAAAATCAACAGCTGGTTAATGAACTGCAGATGACTTGACTTGGTGCAACAACGTCACAGAGAGAGAAAAATCCCGTGTGGAGAAAGAGAAGCTGGAAGAAAAGCAATATAATTCCTCCCTCTATACAGTGAGGATCGTGGTAATGGTTTCGTTTTTAAAGATCTTTGAGATCTACTGATGGAAAGCTGTATGTGGGAGCCAGGGGTTATTATTATTGGTAATAAATAAGGGAACAAGGATCCTGACTTATGCACTGAAGGAGGCAGAGACCTGTGGAAAAAAATCATGTGTAATCATGTAATTGGAGAAGCATCAAAATGCATATGCACGATGGAGGAAATCAAAGTTTCGCTGGGCACCTTGCTACAGCCATTTCCTAACTCCTGAGGGCTGAGACCCCCTAATGTGCTTTAAATGTCTGGTTGTGTGCAGTGAATGGATCTCAGATCTCCGTCTTAATCAACTTTTTAAATGTTCAAAATAAAGTCCTGTGTATCTGCTGTCTGAGGGCCACGTTCTGATGGGTTTATTTCAGTACAGTTGTAACTTAAACCATGGGAAATTCAAGGGATGTATTTGGTAGCCATGTTAGTCTGAGACGGTCCAGGGATTTCAGAGAGGTTACCACTCAAGGGCTACTCTGTGGGAGAGAGACCTTCAAAATGTAGCTGGTATTCCATTAGTATACAAACCCCTGAAACTTCCCATGGTACAAGTCCTGTGTGTCTACAACCATACTGGAACAAGCCCATCAGAGCCTGGTCCTTGGACAGTAGACATGTGGATAGGTCTACTTTCCATACCTCTACCTCTAAGTGTAGTTCCCTGCTCCTGACCTGTCTGTCTTGCACTTGGTTTCCTTTCTCTTCTGCTCTATTGTTTTAAAGCTTTCTTCATTTACATATCTAGATAGACACAGTTTAGCTGGAAAGGTGGACCCCAATGCAGTCTTTAAGGTTCCCCCCATACCTCCCCCCCAGCCAGCAGGTCATTTTGCTCTGGTCTCTGCACCTGCAGGTCTGGATTATAACATGGATCAGGTTTACAGTGCTAGGGAGCAGCGTGAGCATGCAAGACAGCTCTTTGCACTAAAGGAGGACCCACTTACTGATGGGCGGCTGGTATGTTTTCATACACTCTCCTTCCACAATTGATATGTCGTCAATAGCAATGTCGCCTTCTATGCCAGGGCCTCGGATTCCTTCAAAAATGACCTGCAAAAAATCCAAAGAAAATATATTTCACAAAGTAGGAAATTCACAACAACTGAAGCATTTCCTGTGTCGATGTGCCTACGCGAACATGCATACATCTGCTCTGAGGCAGAGACATACCACTGCATATCCAAATGCCTACCATGTACTTGAGGTGGGCTCACGTTTCAACTGGACGCAGGAGATGTACAAACAACTGAGGCTTCTAAGTTGCAAAAATCAGTCATAGAGCAACAAAGCTGCTGCTTTGTAGCTTTGAGGTACTAATTACTTCCCTCTTCAGACCACTTTCCAAATGTCTCTAGCTGTGTATTGGAACCAGGACAGAAGTGCAATAAACCGATTTAACCTAAATCAGTTCAGTCTGCTACTACATCCATCCAGATTTATCTTAAACTGGTTTCAGCCATTTTGAAAGTAGTTTATACGCACTGAACTTCTGTTGTGTTACAGATTGGAACTAGTTTCTGATCACTTATACCAACTTATGTGTAATTTCTATCCCTAGCCTTGGGTGGGACAGGAATTCTTTCTGGTCACACTACGCACTGGAGATATGGCCCATGCTGAGGGAATGAACCAGGGTGTGGACATTCATTTCCAGCCTAATAATGACTTGGTAGTAGTGTAAAAATATGGTATTTTGCTCTGCCAGACAGCAAATGCCTAGTGCCTTCAGGCTGGCTTTTTGGTTATGAAGAATGAATTAATAAAGAGGGTATGTGATAACTGCTTTGTTTTATTCACACAACTATATAAATCCTGAAACAGAGGTGGTCAGACAAATACAATCCATTTTCTTCTTTCATGATCTCTAGCCTCATGCCAATGACTGGTTCCCAAGGAGTAACTCTACAACCAAAGAACTGACACCAATTAGAGACCACGAAAGACAAATTCTCCTGCTTTTGGCACAGCTCCTCCTAAAATGAATGTTGCATAACAAAGCTACAAGTACCACAGTACATCAGACATTTTCCTGCATACTTAAAAAAAAATTGGAAATCTATGTTGCCAGCAGCACCTTGTGACACCTGCAATTATATCGTTTTGACTTTGTACAAAGGCCCTGTGGGCCTGCATGATAGGTGCTGTAGAAATAGGCTGTTTACTGTAGTCTGGCTCCATATAGCAAGGACATGTTGGAGAATGAGTATGCCGTGATGGAAGGAAAGATTGAATTGGCTATACGACAAGGTTAAACATAAGCGTGCCCTCAGTAGGGAGTCTTGAGGTAACTCACCTTATGCTGATGAAGAAAAGGGTCTAAACATGTTTGCTATCATAAACTCTAATCAACTCAGCAAAATAGCTAGGAGGGCAGGGAGAACAGAGCTGAAAGAAGAACTGGATGTTGGACGAATTGTGCAATTCATTTGCCCATATTCCATTAAACAAGATTTGCACAGTGGGGCCTTTTCCCTAACCTGTGGCCTGGCAGTGTGGGATGTAGTTAATCGATGTCTCCCTCATGAGAATGTCCTGATGGGTTGTGGAGGCCCAGAAGGTCAATCACTGACAAGTCTCAGGGACATTGTTTCCCAGGCCTCTGGGAAGTTTTTGTCCCTGGCCTTGTCTCTAGCTTCCAAGCATACACCAGATATCCACCACCATGCCTTTGGGTGCCCAAAGACATACTCCACAGTCATTCAGCAACTGCTCAGTAACCAATTAAAGAGCTCCTCCCCAGTACAGGGCTTCACAAGCCATAGAAGCAGTGAATATAGCAGTTGGAGTCCTGAGTAGCAAGGGAAGTAGTTTCCCCTTCTAGCTCAATGGTGGTAAAGCCATAGGCATCACATGTGCAAAAGTGGTAAAGCCATATGCTCCCTGTGTCAGCAAGGACAGCACTCTGGAGTTCCTGAAGATGCTAGACCTTACCTGAACCCTTACGAGACATGTGTGTGATCTGTCCAATTCCAATTAACCAATTCTTCACCTCTGTTTTCTTGGGCAGGGACTGGGACTTCCCCACCATGATGCAAGACGGACTCGAGGGGAACGCCTCCAGACCTCAGGTTGGGGAGGACCGGGTTAGAGAGCTTCCGGAGGGGCTGAACATGTTCAAATCAGCAGGTCCAGATGCTCTCCACCCCAGGGTGTTGAGGGGGTTATTGCAGGGCCCTTGGCATGGCTTTATGAGCGCTCGTGGTGATTGGGCCAGGTGCCAGATGATTGGAAGGTAGTCAATGTGGTCCCCATTTTTAAAAAAGGGAGGAGGGAGGACCCAGGCAACTATAGGCCCGTCAGTCTTACCTCAATCCTAGGGAAACTCTTTCAGAAGATCATCATGGAGCACATCTGCAGTTGGCCGGCCTCAGAGATGATGCTCAAGGGCAACTGGCACGGTTTCATTAGGGGCAGGTCATGTCAGACCAACCTGATTGCCTTTTATGATCAGGTCACAAAAGCCTTGGATGCAGGTGTTGCCATGGATGTAGTCTTTCTGGATTTCAGCAAGGCCTTTGACACCATCTCCCACCCCATCCTCATTAAAAAATTGGGTGACTGTGGCATTGATGCCTACACAGTCAGATGGGTTTCAGATTGGCTGAAGGGTCACACTCAGAGGGTGGTGGTGGATGGGTCATATTTGACCTGGGGAGAAGTGGGCAGTGGAGTCCCCCAGGGCTTGGTCCTTGGGCCCGCGCTGTTCAATCTCTTTATCAGCGATTTGGATGATGGGGTGAAAAGCGCCCTGTTTAAATTCGCTGATGATACCAAAATTTGGGGAGAGGTGAGCACGCTAGTAGGGAGGGAAAGACTGCAGCAAGACCTGGATAGGTTACAGGGGTGGGCTAGCAAAAACAGGATGCGTTTCAATAGTGACAAGTGCAGGGAGCTGCACTTGGGCAGTAGTAACCAGCAGCACACTTATAACATGGGAAACTCCCATTGACTCCAAGATGAACATGGGCCAACAATGCGAGGTAATGGTTGGAAGGGCTAACCGCACCTTGTCATGTATCCACAGGTGCATTTCTAGCAGGGCCAAGGAGGTGATCCTCCCCCTCTATGCGACACTGGTCAGGCCACAGCTGGAGTACTGTGTCCAGTTCTGTGCGCCCCACTTCAGGAGGGATGTGGACAATACTGAAAGGGTCCAGAGGAGGCCACCCGCATGATCCGGGGACAACAGGACAGACCCTAAACCTGTTCAGCCTTCACAAGAGAAGGCTGAGGGGGGACCTGGTGACTGTCTATAAACTCACTAGGGGGGACCAGAAGGGTTTGGGAGAGACCTTGTTTCCCCTAGCGCCCCCCCGCATAACAAGGAATAACGGCCAGAAGTTGTTGGAGAGTAGGTTTAGATTAGACATCTGTAAGACCTGCTTCATGGTCAGGGTGGCTAGGATCTGGAACCAACTTCCAAGGGAAGTGGTGCTGGCTCCTACCCTGGGGGTCTTTAAGAGGAGGCTTGATGCCTACCTAGCTGGGATCATTTGAGCCCAGTTTTTTCTCCTGCCCTGGCAGGGGGTCGGACTTGAAGATCTATAAGGTCCCTTCTGACCCAACTGCTGTGATTCTATGATTCTATGTCCCCAGTGGTTTGGGATGCCCTGCATCTCTCTGGAGAAGCAGCTCTTGAAGCTTATGTACTTCAAGACATGGTGCTTTTAAGAAGAGCCACCATTGAGCATAGGATGGAAATGTGTATCTCACTGATGGGTACAGTGCAGGCTGGAAAGTCCATATGGACAAGACTGGCAATGGCCCACTTCGATTTGGAGAGGTGGAGAGGCCATGTTGAAGCCCTTTATGGATGGTCAATCCAGCTGTGGACTCTCTTGCACTGAAACAGCTGGCAACAGGCCAGAGACTATTGGGAATTTCCAGGTTCCAGCTGGTAATTACGACCCTCATGTTGCTGGCTGAGCCCTGGAGTGATGGGGCCTGGATGATGCAGATCTCAAGGAAGGTTGCCCTACTCATTGCTGCTGGTGGTCATCCCAGGTTGTCAGGAATATCTGCTCCCACCAGTTGCTGCTTGTCTCCTAGGCCTAGGTGTGGGAGATAGGGACACTGTAGAGAGAAGGTGATCTTCTGCATGGTCTCTTATTCCTTCCTCCTCAAGCACGTTGCGCTCAGACTCACAGGAGACATTTTGAAGAAGTAATTTTCCAGTGCCAGGGTCATTGTGCTTTGAGCTGCCATGCTGAAACATGGCAGCTAGCTATGGTATGTTAGAGGGTGGAAAGCATGTCCAGGGAGGTGAGGACTTTCTACATGGCTTGATCGAAGGCTGAGAGATGACATGCATACCTTCTCCACTTCACTTGAGTGTACAGTGGATGTAAAATTGCCCATTCCTCCTGCAATGTCACAGGAGACACAACTAGAAGTCTAAGAT
The DNA here is from genome assembly GCF_001723915.1 of Gavialis gangeticus. Lineage (NCBI taxonomy): Eukaryota > Metazoa > Chordata > Crocodylia > Gavialidae > Gavialis > Gavialis gangeticus. The sequence continues at coordinate 5,513,107 of NW_017729025.1, read as the reverse complement.
TCACATGTACAAAAGGCACTGCAGTTTACACTCAGGTCTCCTTGCAAGCCTCTGGCAACTGTGGTCAAAAGGGATGCTAGGATGCTTCCTCACCAGCTGTGGAGCAGTGCAACAGTTTCATGCTCTGGCCCTCTTGGACTCTAGGTCTGTATACGAGGAAGGTGATGGGACAGGAAAGAAGAGAGCAGCTTTGTGTGGTTTGTAGAGACTAAAATACCATTGCTTCAGCTGAGTGGAAAATTATCCCTGTTTGGGGATGTCTGGCCTGGAGAAAGGTCAACAATATTATTTGCCATAATGCCTGTTGTTAGTGATGGATTACTATTCTACTGTGGCAACAAAGCCATGTTTGTTCCCTTCCCAACAATGCTGTGATTCCAGAACTGCTGTACTGTTGGTTTAATTAGGTTTGCAGAAGAGTGGACCTAGCCAGTGTTGCAGAAAATGTATTCAATAGCAACCTTCAAAGCCTTTCTATAGAGATGAACAGAATTATGCAATAAATATATTTTGTGAGCAGTATCATTCAAATGGTTATATTTTTCTTTTTGTTCCATTGGAATGCTTTTGGTTAACTGAGGTGACAAGTTTTCACTTTAATCTGCTACAATATATGCATGAAATTCAATTAACTTTAAATGAGCATGCTCTGGTGTTAAGACAGAAGTTAACTCTTAGGACTAGACTCAATCAGAAAAAAAGTTGAATTCTTTTTGGAGTAATATACCTGACATACATGTCATAATGGTCTAACTATATTAGAGATGGGTCAAAAATGTGCCATCACATCCTGCTGCCAGTGATTTTGTCTGGATGCAGGTTCAAGCCTATTTAAATCCTTCTGGTAGCTTCCAACTTGTTTAAAATATAAATAAAAGAAATAAAAGATATATGTGTTTTCATTTCTACTTAGGAGAAATTTTACAATCTCAGCTCTCTCCTATGCCTCATGAAGGGTGTGCGCGCCTGAAAGCTTGCAAATAAATACAATAATTTGTTTGCAGATATCTACTTGGTTTAATAAAAGATATCATCTCTTCCACAAGGTTTGATTCCTTTTGCCTCTAGACCAATATGGCTGCAATCTGGATATCTAATGTTATTTATTTATTTATTTAATGTTTTGCTCGTTGATACAGTTCACTCAGCTCAAATGAGTAAAATGCATGATAAATGACCAGCAAGCCCTCATCTCACGGTGGAAAATTTTGGTGCATCTTGTGATAGGTGCTCAAACTCAAACTTGCTTGGGTCAAGCTGCATAACATGTATTTAAAGGTTACAGTGAGTCAGCACCCACAAGGGACAGGACATTTTTCTGTACAGAAGATACTACTGTCTTCTTCACACTTGACTGTGTTCTCATGACCTTTCTCATGACGTGGTGCTGGGGCTGGATCTGGGTTGCAGGCTGGGGGTTGAGCGCCCCTTCTCTAAGATTTTGATACTATAGCAGTAAGCTGGCAGGGTTTCAGAATATATTTAAAAGCTGACTGGGCTGCCTTAAAGTCACTCGGCAAATTCCATACTTATATTGCTAAAAGAACTTGAAAGCAGCACATTTTGTAGTGGATGATTCCACCGTTATGGTGCGATGCTGTAGGTTAATTACTGCAACAAGGTAGATATTAGTGCAACGGGGAACAGTAATTGGGAAAACAGTGAGGTTTTCCACATTTCAGTCCATTGTCTGAAAACAATGTTCCCAGTAATTACTCTCTCATTACATTTTTCCACTCCACCTCTGATGATGGAAAGTATTCATCTTAAAAGCAAAGTATCTTCTGCTCTTTCCCAAAGTACAGCTTGCCCTCCCACCCCTTGGCAAACTGCACATAACCGATCAACTGAGTTTAAAGTCAAAACTCTCCTACTAATGAAAAACACAACTTCCAGACACAAAGAACGCTATAGAAATACAATGGGTACCGTTTAATTAAAATCTGCTTTGGCAGTAAACTGCCTAGGTTTCAAAGACAGTTTGCTATTAGCCAGGTTGGCTGCAAGCTCAAAACAAATCATAGCAGATGAGTACTGGCAATGCACAAAGCACAGTGTAGCATGCAGTATACGGTTATCTGCACGATGCACCAGATAATCACAATCTCCTATCAGCCTCTAGCAAAAGCTATTATTTGTGCCCCTGTGATTTTATACAGCTGTTCTTAAAAACACCACATTTGGCTGAAGAATAGGAGCACTTACAAATCTACCAACAGCTACGCTACTCTCCAAACAAGTACAATGGAAATTATTCCTACCCAGAGAGTCTCTAAGGAAGTGTAGCATGTCTTTTCAACATGGTTTTCAACTAAGTATCATGCCGGACCTATCTTCCTGGAGTGCCTTCTGGTTAGATGCAGAAATGATTCCAGTTAAACCCTGCAAATCCAAACAGATCCAAACGGTGGGAAGATTTGAATGCAGATCTCAGTGTTGATTCTCAAACAATCCCAAGAAGGAAGCAATGATGCAGTTCACCCCACCTTTCCTTCCAAGTTGTTTTTGAGCCTCAAATAACCACCATACCAGGCTGTAGGAACGGCTGCTGACATGTTCCTCAGGTCTAAAATGAAGAGGGTCTCAGCCTGTTTCTTGTAGCCATAAATCCGGCTAGCTGACGGCAATATCTTGAGGGTTACCCAGCATGCGTTTGTTGTGGGTAGGTCTTGCTTGACCAATCTCATTTCCTTTTACAACCAGGTGACCCATCACCTGGACAAGGGAGAGGAGATTGATGTCATATATCTTGATTTCAAAAAAAGACTTCCACCTGGTATCCCATGATCTTAGTGCAACTGGCTAACTGTGGCCTCGGCCTCACTATGATCCGCTGGCTGGGGAATTGGCTCTGTGGTCAGACCCAGAGGGTGGTGGTTGATGGAAGTCAATCATCTCAGTGTGCTGTGACCAGTGGGGTCCCCCAAGGCTCTGTCCTTGGGCCTTTACTTTTTTAATATCTTCATCAATGACGTAGACATTGGTGTCAGAAGCGGGCTGGCCAAGTTCGTCGACCACACCAAACTCTGGGGTAAAGCATCCACACCTGAGGACAGGAGGGCGATCCAGGCAGATCTTGACAGGCTCAGCAAATGGGCAGATGAGAACCTGATGGTGTTTAACACTGAAAAATACAACTTTCTCCACCTTGGGAGGAAAAACCTGCAGCATCCTTATAGGCTCGGCAGTGCTACGCTGGCTAGCACTATGGATGAAAGGGACTTGGGGGTCATGATTGATGACAAGATGTACATGAGCCTGCAATGTGATGCTGCAGCTAGTAAAGCGACCAAAGCGCTGGCTTGCATCCATAGATGCTTCTCAAGCAAATCCCAGGACGTCATTCTCCCCTTGTACTCAGCCTTGGTGAGGTGGCAGCTCGAGTACTGCGTCCAGTTTTGGGCACCACAATTCAAAAAGGATGTGGAGAAGCTTGAGAGAGTGCAGAGAAGAGCCACATGCATGATCAGAGGTCAGGAAAACAGACCTTACGACGACAGGCTGAGAGCCATGGGGCTCTTCAGCCTGGAAAAGTGCAGGCTCAGGGGTGATCTGGCGGCTCCCTATAAGTTTATCAGGGGTGACCACCAGGATCTGCGGGAGCAATTGTTCACCAGAGTGCCCCAAGGGATGACAAGGTCGAACGGTCACAAACTCCGCTGTGACCGATTCAGGCTGGACATAAGGAAGAACTTCTTACTGTCCGAGCCCCCAAGGTTTGGAACAGACTGCTGCTGGAGGTGGTTCAAGCACCCACTTTGAACGCCTTCAAGACACTTTTGGATGTTTATCTTGCCGGGATCCGATGACCCCAGCTGACTTCCTGCCCCTGGGCAGGGGGCTGGACTTGATGATCCTCCAGGGTCCCTTTTAGCCCAAATGTCTATGAAATCTATAAAATCTATAAAATCAAAGTGATAACAAAGTACTTGTATAGCCAGGATTTCTCTTGGTGGTCTCAACAGAGAAGACAAGGACAGATAGGAATGTAAATGGACTTCAATGCATACCTGTAAAGAAGACTTACCTACTTCAGGCTAAGGAACAAGTCTAGAGAAGTTTCCATTTTCAATATCTGAGCTGCATCTGTTCTGTGGGACTTTACTTCACTCCCCAGAGCTGGAGACAGCTTTTTACAAACTGTCAGTCTTTCCCAGGCACCAAAATTCACTGAGTTTTGTACACGGGTGTGCTATTTTATTTACATACAGACAGATCAATCTCTTAATGCAGAGGTCACCAACCTTTTAGGGATAGCACCCAAAATAACTTCTACTGCTAAATTGTCACCAGCTTAGTGGTGCCCCAGCCATTCAGCAGTGACAATGGCCAGTGATCCAACTAGTGCTTCCCATGCCACTAAACTGCCTTTGCCACCTTGGCTCCAGTGACCAGAAGAGATTAAGCAGGACTGGTACCTCAAAGCGAGATCCAACGCACTGGACCTAGGCTAGAAAGACTAGCCAGATCAAAGGGGCACTAGCCAAATAGGTCGAGGCCCCAAGAAGTTGTGTAAATTCTGCAAAGCATGGGGCATGGTGTAAGAGTGGTATGGAGCCATGCAATTATCCCTTAAGGCAGGAGCTCCTCACCTCTGGGTTTTTCTGGAGCAAAGACTCAACCTGGGAAGCCCTGGGGCAGCCTTCATTTTGAGAACTGGAAGAAACATCAAGACGTGGCAAGTAAGTGAAGAGGAGACTGTTCCCAGAACAAATATTGGAATAATGGGGACTCTGAGGTACCTCCAGGGGTTTTGACCACCCTGGGAATGGCGCCCTGTTACAATGCCCAACATTACTTAATGCACATTAAATTTAGTTGTGCTTATTTGCACATGTAGACGCGCTTAGTAACAGCATTAGAATTCAGGGATGCTCAGCACCTCTGAAAATCAAGCCCCTAATATACATGCTCAAGCTAGAGGTTAGATACTTAGTTGTAGGTAGCTGGGTTTGAAAACACTGGCCATGACAAGGAAAATTTAGTCTAAGGATTGACTAAATCAACCACAATAATCCAATCCAAAACCCACATTCAAAGGTACAGAAAGGGAGGTGATGCTGCTCCTTGCAGCCTGAACAACACCTACTCAGCAAAACTAGATACCAAACTTGATGGGCAGAACATCAGCTGGAGAAATTCGGCATAGCTCCACTGACTGCACTGGTATCTTCACACACTGAATCAGCCTCCAGTGACGCCAATTTGGATTTGGCTAAGGAGCTGGAAAGTTCTCCATCCTACTGCCCACTGATACTTCTTCCAGCTTTAAGAGGAAGGAGCCATGTGGAGACATCTCTTTGTGTTCACAACTCTCTGCAAGATACAGCTGCAATTATGGTTAGTTTTAATGTCCATTGCAAAATTCGAACAGAGACCTGCTGCTGCAGAGGTAACATGTGGGGTATCATTTCCTTGTCATTTTTTAGTTTATTATTATTTAAGCAAAGCTATAAACAATGAGATGATTTAAAAGGGAAAGTAGCACTACCTAAATCTCATCTAAAGCTTTCCCAATCCTTGCTTCTCTTCAAATGAAAGGTTTTGTTATATTATATGTAGATTGGAAAAAGTATAAAGCAAATCTAGGAAGCACTTATACATATGAATTAGCCTATAAAAAGTTTTAATTTCCAAGTCAGAGGGTGCAGTTTTACTGCAGACGAAGATTCACTTCAGTTCACTCCCCTTAAATTTAACTAGGAGGTTTATATGCCTTACCATTTAGACTCTTAAACGGGAAATAAAGTTTTGTTGGAGCAGGAGATGCTAAATGTAATTTAAAGTCCCTACTGTGCTCCTGTGTTTTAGTTATTCAGAGCTTCCTGGCTTTGAATTTGTTTTATGGTCAAACCTTTAGAAACAACAACATCAAACTTGTGGAGTGATTGAGCAGCCTCAGAACTTGCTAAAGTTGGGAGCCAATATTTCTGTGGATGGCACTTTGTTCATATTTTGGCATAACACTGTAAAAAGAGGAGCTTCATTTTGTCTACCCATCTGTGGCATTGATAAATACACAGAAACATATATTTTAAATCATTTTTAAAAGAAATATATCAAGCGTGACATGTATTGATACCAGGACTGGCTCCAGTACTTGACTTTCTGGAGATGCAGTCCCTGGATTTTCTTATCATGGATGCTCAGACACTGCACTGAGGGCTGAGTTTCTGAAAACGGAGAAAGGCAGATCACTTGAAAAGGAGAAAACAACATGGCAAGTCTCATTGGCAGTTGGAATGCTCCAGCCCCCAGAGTCATGGGAGTAGATGAGACTCTCAAATTCCAATTAAAAAATATTGAATCTAAAATGGACTCAGAAAGAAAGCTCAGAGTTCAGTTCTATAAACATCTTCGAAATGATTGTCATGACCTTGGGGAATAGGTATATACTAGGGCTGTGTGAAGCTTTGGGTGCTGATTTGATTTGGAGGAGATTTGGCCCAATTCAGTGACTGAATCTCCAAATTTGAATTGAATCAGGAGACCAGTAAAAAGGTCTGAATTGATTTGAAGTCTCTGAACTGATTCAGAGAGCTAAGGAGAGATTTGAGCAGTCCCTGCTTACCGCTGCAGGGAGCTGGACCTGGGTTCTGTGCAGGTAAGTAGGGGGCAGGGGAAGGAGGAGGGAACCATGGGGGAACCCCTGTCAGGCCCCATCCTCTGCCTGCTCTCCCAGCCTCCCTGAGCACCCCCAAACCCCGACATGCTCTCCCAGTCCTGTCAATGGCTACATGCCTGACCCCAGGATCCCGGCTCTTTAAAAAAAAAAAAAGCCCTGCACTCACCGGCTGCTGCCAGGCAGGGGGGCTATCCCCATTGCACCCAACTACCCTGTGCTGCATGGGGAGCTCTGAGATGAGACGCCTGCCCACTCTCCCAGCCCTGTCAATGGCTGCCCCACCCAGCCCCAGCATCCTCGCTCTTTTAAAAAAAAGTCCTACAATCACTGACTGCTACAGCAGCCAATGGGGCTTCTGGGGGCTCGTGGCAGATCCGCCCACACAGCACGGGGCAGTGTGGGGGGCAGTGGGGATTGCTCCCCCACCTGGCAGCATCTGGTGAGTGCAGGGATTTTTTTTCCCCTTTCTTTCTTTTTTTTTTTTTTTTTAAAGAGCCGGGACACTAGGGCCGGGCAGGGCAGCCATTGATGGGTCTGGGAAGCGGATGGGGGATGGGGCATGTTTGATTCACAGATTCAGCTGATTAGGCCAAATCAATTTGGGACAGTGATTTGAATCAACAAATTGAATCACTGTCCCCCAAATCGGCCAAATCCGAAGCGAATACTAGCTGCTTTGCACAGGCCTGGTATATACTGGCTTCAGGGTTACACCCACGTCAAAGCACTTGGCCTACCTCCTGCTTGGCTGCATCCCCTCTTCCAGGGGTAGGCTCTCACTACCGTTATAAAAAAACCTTGTAAACCTTGAGACCACTCCAGTCTTTCTTTTGTTTGCTGCCACATGCCTCATCCTTCAGTTCTCTGGCATGATCCTTGTACTGGAGGTTTGATGACCCTCCTCATAAGCATTCCCATCATACTCTCCTGGGTCTCCAACCTGTCCATCGATCTACCACTTAGTTCTCTATCCATGGACACACTCCTCTCTGCCCAACCACTGAGTGACTTGGGCTCCTCTCAGAGCTTCAAGTGCCATTTCTCTGCCTTATCTCTGCTTCAGACTTTCCTTCTCTGCCCTGCTCCATTGATGCCTCAACCTGCCTGTCATTAACTCAAATGAACTGGAGAAAACCCAGTTTGCCTTTCCTCCTGAACCCTGTACCCCACCTTTCCACCCGCTGCCTAGGTCAAACTCTTTCATGTCTGACTCTCCTTTGATTTCTCCTATATTCACACTGCAACCAAATATTTTCAGTCCTTCCTCTGTCATCACTGGCCCCTCATTCCCTTCTTTCCTACTGCTTAAGCTGTGCTTTGTGCCTCAGCAGACACTCATGACTGGTCCCAAAATGAATCCCTCCTTGTTACCCCCAACACTTGTTTCTAAAATTCATATGCCGGCACAAGTTTCTCTCCTTCTGCTCATCCTATGAATCTTTCTACCTCTTTCTTGACTCTCACTCTCTTTTTTACCAAGTTCAAACTCCTGGGGATTAATCTGCTTCTACTGGACTCAAGGGTAAGACTCCCATTAGGGCTGGATTTCACCCCAGCACTGAACTCTGGGTTACACCCTATGATACACCTTGTGCTCTGTGTATCACAGCACTCCTCTCCCTTCCCTGACCTCTCTCATTCTTTGCTCTGCCCTAGGCTCCTGGCTTGCTACATCTTACCTATATTTCTCCAATTGATTCCTCCGCTTCTGCTTCCATGCTGCCCTGTCAGACTTGGAGCGATGCGCACCATACATCTTCCCTTCCCCCATTGCCTTCACTCATGAGAAGGAAGACGAATGGTCCAGATCTGCTGTCATTTCCATACTTTCAGGGGACCCTTAAAATGCCCCTGCTTGCCAAGGGTATTGTGCCTGGCAGGGCAATGTTTTAATGGAAGCCTGTTGTTATAAATGCCACGTCTGGGAAATGAATATATAAAAATAGCACCCCATCACACCTATGGCAAGTGAGCTTGGGCTCATAAAAGTTTAGACATATACATAATAGGGTCATTTTCAGGATCCCTTGAAAGTATGGAAATGACAGCTGATCCAGATCATTCATCTTCAGTACACCTCATAGTATTTATATAACATAAGCTTTTGTGAGCCCAAGCTCATTCCCCATAGATATGATGGGATGCTATTTTTATATATTCATCTCCCAGGCCCAACATAGACCAATAGATAGGTAGATCGATCGATCCATCTCTAGCTGTCTATCTATATACATGGATACATACCCATACACACCCACACACACCAATCTAAGATATCTATCTATCTATAGCTCTCAGAATTAGTCTACATGGTTCAATTCTACCCTGTATGTTGCCTGCCTCGGATATTGCCAGCTTTAAAGCTACAAAGTAGCAATTCTCCTTAGTTCATTGGTTGCTAACATCTCACTGCAGGAATCAGGATCCCAGAGTTAGGCCTGTAAAACTATAGGCTTCCAAAAGTCTCAAGATCCAATCAACTGCAAACTTTGTGAAAAACTGCAGCAGGTTGTGTCATCCTAATGAATACAGTATGCAGCTTTGCAAAGTCAGGAATTTTATACAGGGAATACTGGTTTTTTATCACCTAATTGCCAGAAAAAAATCAGAGATATATATTTTCTTTTTTTTGTGTGTGGAGAAAGCATATTTTTGTGAGATCTTTGACTGTGTATATTACTCCTTGGTCCCCAGATAAATTCCACATAAAGAAAAACCTCTATTCAAGTCCTTCAATTGAAAAAAAAGCAACCAAACAACCTTTTACATAAACTGACAGCATCTCCCCAGCTGAAAGCAGGTTGATTTTTCTGCAAATGGCTAGCATTTTGTCCTTAAAACAGGTATTGTTAAGCTAGGTGATGCATACCTATTTGCAAAAGGGAAAGCCATTATCTTCCAGTAAAGCAGCTTTTAGAGCTGAAAAAAGCTGCAAACACCTATGTCAAAACAGGAAGAGCAAGTGCAAGTAGGCTGCTTGCTAGATTTCCCCATCAGGGGCCAATAGGATGCTTTGTTTCAGGTGGGTGCATGGACTATTGCAAATGCTCCTCTGTGGAAACCCATCAGATGCATCAGCCAATGGCTTCTTACCTGAAATGAAGTGGTTGGGTGTATGTTAAGACGGGCCTGATTCCAGTGCTGCCCCTTATTCCCACTTAAGGACCATAATGGGTTTTCTATTGTCGTCTGACCCTTTAGCCGCAGGTAAACATTCAAGCTTCCTTAAAAAATAAAACAAGACAAAAAAGGAATGGCATTAATTGGCTTGGTTCTTTGGTGCAGTTACATTAATAATGGCTGAACAACCAGAACTGGGTGGAACGTGGGCTCTTTCCCCACCCAGTCCCTTGTACGCTATGGCAAAGCACACATCGCTTTCCCGGGTAATAGGTTAGCATGTAGCTCTGATCACTCTCCATTTGGCCTGGTGGGCCCCTGGCTCCAGCCACCTGAGGCCAGCTGCTTACCACCTCTTCAAAAGGTTTGGACTCTTTCAACCTGCCCGAATCAAAGACCACTGCAGCTGCCAGGGAGTACCTGGGATAAATTTTACAATCTTTGCACTCTCCTATGCCTGAGGAAGAGCGTGTGCCCAAAAGCTTGAGAATAAAGAATTTTTTTTTGCAACTATTTAATAAAAGATGTCACCTTTACCATGAATTCTGATTGAAAATGAACTAACTGCTCCAGGATGCGCTGTTCACAGGGCACAAGCAGAGGATGCCAGGGTAGGCATTGTCATAGCAGGGTCTGCAACAGAGCAGGCTTCCCCAGAGAAGAAAGGAAGCCGGGGATTTCAGCAGGGCCCTCTCATCCGAGTGCAGGCAAGGCAGCTCTGATCCCATCATCCAGTCAGTGATAGGCAGTGCTAACCAGTCCTTAGGCCTCAATGGCAGAGCCTGTCCTGTTCATTCTTAAACAGGGTGATCCTAGTCCCTGGTAATCTGCATCTCCCCTATTTCTTGGGTGTATGGGATGCTTTTTCTCTTGTGAGGTAGGACTTTGTGAGCAGTACATTGTTTTGTGGACTAAGGTCCAAAATCAAGGGCAGAAGAGGCACTTTTCAGAAGGAAAAGTCAGGAATATGACAGCTCCTGTCCCTACCTGATGGCTGAGTTAACATTGCTCAGGGAAGTAGGAAGATACAAAGAAAGGGGTTTGGGTCAGCACAGCTCTGCCGCGACTTCAATGCCAAAATTATGACCTTTGACACCTGCACAGTTTGATCTGCATTTCCCTCACACCAGGGCACGCCTCGAGTGAAAAGGGCTTGGGGCAAATCTGATTTCCTTAGGTCCTGGGAACAATCAGAGTTTTTGAAGGCCAAACTAGTCCTTTGAGCTCAGGAAGTTCTGCTTAATGAAGCGTGGAAAAGCCCATTCCCTTGTACTGAGAAGCAATACAAGGTCTTTCTCCTTAGCTGAATGCTATTTCCAAGGCAGACATTCTCTGCAACCCGTTACAGCCTGCCCTTGCACCTTCAAACCCCTCTACCGTGCCCCTCTCTGGTGTATGTTTTGCCAGCTCCGTCTTAGGAGATGCATGTGAAGCACTTATTGCTCGCAGGACCAAGTGAGAAAAAAAAAATCACCAGCTTCATCTGGCAAGATGTGAAAGTTCACAGAGTTTAGGAGCTCTGTTCACGGTTGCTTTTTGTTCCATGCATGGTTTTGCCACGATCCCTATAGGCTGGAGATGTGCTTTGCAGACAACTCTCTTTATGATGATGATGATGATGATGATGATGTAAGTCTTCATGTTTGCCTTTATTTGAACAAGTTCAAAGCTCTCAAAGACAGGTCATCACTATGGACAGCAAGAACATTATCTCTGGGAAGCCCTACAGAAAACCTTTCTCCTGATGGGCTCATTGTTTTAAATCTTGAGCCCCTACCCAAGCAGAGGGGAATCTTATGGAAGACCATAAGTCATACAAAATGAGGGTTGGAAGGGACCTCAGGAGGTCACATCTAGTACAACCCCCTGCTCAAAAAAGGACCGGCCCCAGCTACATCATCCCAGCCAAGCCTTTGTTGAGCCGGGCCTTAAATACCTCCAAGGATGGAGACTCCACCACCTCTCTGGATAACCTGTTCCAGGGCTTCACCACCCTAGATCTCTGAAGTCTAACTAAAGTCATTCTCCCTCCTATCCTACTGGCTTCCTTCCTTTTGGTTTCTCTTTATATTTCCCCATATCTCCTCTTCTGCACTAGTCCTGGGTGCACAAATAGCAGGGAATGGACTAGATGGTCCTCAGAGGTCCCTTCTAAGCCTATAAGGAAGAGAACCAGGCTCAACTGAGTTGTCAAATTGTACCAAAGGTCCTTGGATGAGTGTAGTGGTAATAAAGCTGGGTCCATGGCAGACCCCTGAAGAACAGACTTAGGGAGAGACAGAAGGAAGAACAAAGGTGATGCGTCAACTGACCAAGAAGAGAGGGAGGTAGTAGATAGCATGGTCCAGAAGACTGGAGGTGAAGGGGAAGGGGAAAGTCAAGGGACAGCCAGAGGAGATGGAGAGTCTAAGTGATAGTTTCTTGAGGGCAGGAAAATGGTGCAAGATTGAGGGAGACAGATGGGTGGGATAATAAGCAGGGACTGGAACATGGGAGTGGACAAGAAAGGAAAAATGGATTCCTATCCCCACGCTGAGCAGAACTGAAGGAAGAGAGGAAGATATTGTGTGGGCTCAGGATAAACAGACACACTGCAGAGTCCTTCCAAACTACTGGAGATATGATAGGATTAAGTTTGCCAACTTCTGTCTAGCCACAGTTTAGGCCTAATTTATCATGCATTTAAAGAGAGCTATTACGTATAGCTTGGTAAAGAGATAACAGAATACCAAATGGCAAACAATTCATGAACATTCTGGTTACATGTATTATTTGGGGCCTCTGACTGAGCACCACAGGATGACTAAATAGTAATCCCTGTAAGAATGGTATGTGATTATATCATGTCTTGAGGACACAGGGAAGAGACCTGGGAGTCATCATGGACAGTCTGCTAAAAATATTAGCTCAGTGCTCAGCAGCCATCCAAAATGTTAGGAATTATTAAGAAAGGAATTATGAACAAAATGGAAAGTGTCATGATTCCCCTTTAAAAATCCATGGTGTGTCCACACCTTGATTACCATGTCCAGTTCTTGACCCACACTCAAAACCAGTATAGAAGACCTAGAGAAGGTACAGAGACGGTCAACAAGGGTGATGTGTGTTATGGAGGGGCTTTCATATGAGGAGAGGCTGATGAGGCTGGGTCTATTCTGTTTAGAAAACAGATGTTTGAAGAGGGGGTGTGATAAGGTTTTATAAAATACTAAATGATGAAGAAAAAGTGAATAGGGAGTCATTATTTACTATCTCTCACACTCCAAGATTAGGAGTCAAAACATGAAACTAATAGGTAGGAAGTTTAAAACTAACAAAAGGAAGTTCCTTTCTAATAGCATGGAATGGAAGTGTGGAACTCTTTGCCACAGGATGTGGTGGAAGGTGACAGTTTAGCCAGAATGAAAAAAGGGACTGGACACATTGGGCATGCTTACACATTCATTAATGTGCTTTAGGTAATGTGCATTGAATCTAGTACCTCCATGGCGAGGTACTAGAAAAAGGCACAATAGCATAATTTAATATAATAAAATAAGCTGTTTAGCTAAAGAGCACTTTTCTGTGATGCTGTAATGTGCATTAAAATAGACTAATGCACATTAAAGTGGACATGTAGACGTGGCCACTCTTAGAGAAAAGGTGCATCAGTAGCTATGGAGCATGGGAGTGAGGGGTACATCCTCTGAATCAGAATTTCCTAGGCCTTAAATACCCAAGGCTGCAAGGGGGAGAGGAAAAGGGGAGAAACCCTGGTCAGACCCAGAAGGCA
>NW_017729025.1:5490004-5494590 GCF_001723915.1 Gavialis gangeticus | reverse complement strand
GTGAGGGGTACATCCTCTGAATCAGAATTTCCTAGGCCTTAAATACCCAAGGCTGCAAGGGGGAGAGGAAAAGGGGAGAAACCCTGGTCAGACCCAGAAGGCATACAAAAAACTAGAACTCTTGTTTCCAAAATGATACCTTTTATTAGACCAACTGGAAAATAGCAAGAGAATTGTCCTTTTCTCCAGTTGGTCTAAAAAAGGTATCATCTTGGAACTGAGAGTTCTAGTTTTTTGTATGTGTTTTTGTTTCAGACCAGCATGGCTACCAAGTTCACCCCTGGTCAGACCCAATTCACCCTCCATTTCAGCATTCGCTCTCTGCCACCATGTGATGCAGGAGATTGGGCAAGCTGGACCTATGGTCTGATTTAGTAAATGGCAGCTCTTATGCTCTTATGCCAAAGGTAAAGATCATTCACAGCAGAACCTACCTTCTTCCATCATGTTGCTGTGCTTAGATTAATGGCAAGATGCCTACACATGGGGAGCATTTGTACTCAAAATAATAAATAAGCATTACTTTAGCACATACTCACAGGCATTCTCGATCAACCTACCTGGCAGCCTCTTGAGTCTATTTATGCATGCATGTCTGCTCTAGTCTCAAATGTATATGCAAATTTGACAGAATCAACCTGCAACAAACGCCTACTATTGAAATTAATAATGTGCTATTCATCATAGCCGGGCAGGACCTGTGGACAGCTGCAAACTCATTTGGGATGGGACGGAGAGGAGGAATAATGCCAACACACAGTGTATATTTCTTTTACACAGGAAATTCTGGCCTTTCATAAAAGTATACATATTCTGTAAATTGAGGGCAATTCTGATCAACAGTAAAATAAGCAATTAAGGGAGCTGCTAGCAGATAAAAAGAATTACAATGGGGGAGGTAGCAAATTTGGACACACAAGTAAATCAGGTTATTTTTTTGTATGGCTGCACAACAGCCAATCTCCTTCTGAGTGGATCTGTTAATTACTGCAGCAGCCTTCTGGTTGAGTTTGGACCATTGCTCTCTCTTTTACTGAAATAACGGTTTTCATGGGGCCTTCTTTCATCTGGAGTCTTTTCTTTTTTTTTCCAGCAGATGATTCTCTAATGATAAGCACAATTAGTCTTCCTAAAGTGGCAATTAGAAATTCTGCTTCTTGGACGGCAGGAAGAGAAATGCAGATTGATAGCAAAAGAAACAATGTCCGTACAAAAGAGACTGCAGCCTCTTCTGATTTCTTGGTAAAGGTTCACTGAGCACAGAGATGCTTGGCTCCTTGGTCCCCCAGTGACTCTGCACTGCACCGAGACACCACAGTGAATCTAGCAGTCTAGAAATAAGGGAACTACACCGAGTCTTGAGAAAGCCTCTTGGGCTTTACCCCCGCTAGTGCTCCTTGCTTGGATGGTTTGTGCCACTCTGTTACTCCAGGCATAAAGGCATGCAAATTTTATAGCAGCTCCCCTTGAAAAGTGATGATCACCCTCAGCTGCTACTGGCTTTGTCAGGAATCGGAGTTACACGGGCTCAGCACCAAAAAGTATAAAATCTAGTCTAGCTAACATATGTAGAGCCAACACAGCCCTTGAAGAGCCTCCTGTCTCTCCTATGTACTTCTCAGGGATGTTGGTGAGACCCCAGCTGGAGTACCGTGCCCAGTTCTGGGTGCTGCACTTCAAAAAAGATGTTGAAAATCTTGAAAGGGTGCAGAGAAGTGCCATGAGGATTATTAAGGGCCTGGAAGACAAACCTTATGAAGAAAAACTGAGGGATCTGGGGCTGTTCAGCCTGGGGAAGAGAAGGTTGAGCGGGGATTTGGTGGCCATCTATAACTATGTAAAGGGTGAATATCGGGAGCTGGGAGAAAAACTGTTCACCAAGGAAGGACAAGGAGCAATGGCCATAAACTGTTAAGAGGATGGTTTCAGGTTGGATGCAAGGAAGACTTATTTATGGTAAGGGTGACCGGAATCTGGACTACACTTCCCAAAGAGGTGGTGCAGTCCCCAACCTTGGAAGTCTTCAAGAGGAGACTGCACAGACACCTTGGTGGGACCATTTGATCTCAGCAGCATTCCTGCCCCGGGCAGGGGTGTTGGACATGATGATCTTTTGAGGTCCCTTCCAGCCCTTCATTTCTATGATTCAACGACACACTGACTTTTTAAAGAATAAGGAAATGCAGAGAAAATGCATTCTCGTCTAACTGGCAGACTGCAAGATTCCAACAGTTACTTTGGGTTACTTTGCACAATTTGACAAAAAATGTTTGATATGATTTGCTATTAGAAGCAACATATTTGCCATTGGAGAAAAGCAGCGCATATGCCATCCCCTAATCTAAATGCAGTAGGACTGGGAATTACCTGGCATGTAGAGTGGTACCTTTCGCTAGGGAGTTGTCTTTTGACTTAACATTAGAATGAATCTGGGCATCACAGAGACACTCTTCATTTCACTACCCTCCACAACAAAATCTTTGTGTTGCTTTAATTTCCACTCCTGAGACACTCGGGAACAGAATAGCAAGAGTTGGAGCTGGTCAGGTTGGAGATGTTTGGAGCAGATCTTTCTCAACACAGTGCAGCTATGAGACTTGCATCCTGATGGCCATTAAACCTATTCAGCTTTTTAAAATGGAATGGGTAGGGGAAAGAAAGAAACAAAACCGTACAGAAACAGCCAATGTGTTGTCCTGGGAAACCTCTTCCATTTTACTGGGCCCGTTTAAGACACGAGGCTAATATTTCCAAAACATCTGAATAACCTGAGGAGACTTAAGTGACTTCTTCAATTATATTTAGGGCCATGCTACGTGTTCAAATGAAAGCTGGAGAGAAAACAGCTGTAGAGTTGTTACACATTTTCAAGCCCTGGCTTCAAAGCTGATTGGCTCTTTTTATAGCTGGGTAGTCATTTTAATGTGCGTGAATTACTTTGCATATGTGGCAGATCTACACTTATTGCACAATTAACCAGTTAATTGTATAATATATGTAATGTGTAGCAGGGGCCTTAGGCTCCTAACTCCATTCTGAAAATTTTACCCAAGAAGACCAGACAAAATAAACAAATATAGAAGGGCTTCTAGATGCACAGCCCTACAAGCTGATGGTTAATGGTACCCAATGATAGAAGAGGAATGAATGTGAAGGACCTTGTATCTTCTCTGAACCTACTAACCCTTGGTTTCTAAGTCTGACTATGCGGAAATTCTAGTAAATCAATTTTCTTCCAAGGAACTTCCATTTTGCAATGTACTTGGACCCTACACCAGGCAGCTTCTGCGTTCTTTTAAAGAGATGGCTTTCAGCACTGAGATCCTGGCAGGACCTAGTGTTAGGTCCTGGAAGGATGAGGTTGACAGCTGTGATGTAGCATTTGTGAAGGGAAAAAATGCTGCAAGGAGCTTGGAGTACATGTCAGGGATGGCACCTGATCCCTGAGTAGCACTGCTGGTTTCCAAAAAAACATTGTCAGCAGCTGTCCCTTGATATGAGGATGACAGTCTTCCAATAAAGAGAGAAGTCATTGGTGAGTTCGGAGATGACTGCAGAGGCCAATCCAAGATCCAAATATTCAACTACAGACATGATAAATAGTTTAGTAAGGAGGAAGTGGATACTGGTGATGTCAGGTCATGGCTCTTTCTCTTTGTCTCTCATCAGTTATCCACCTCCACAGTGAGGCACATTTGCTCGAAAGGGGGTAAAATCTACATGTAAAATAAGGCTATGTATCAGGTGAAGGGTTCTGGCAATTAAATGCACAAATGGTAAGAGTTAATCTGGGTTAACAATCAGATTTTGGCCCCGGCTACACATTACACTTAAGACATGACTAACCAGTTAATCCTGTTCTACTTTGTAACCTGATCACACGTTAAAGCAATTAATGGCATCACAAAACAAGGAATAAGCCACAAAGTTCTTCCAGGAAAAACGTGGTTATTTTCTACCATACCATGAACCGAATGTGTGGCTAGGTATGCCCACTAGGCTGGAAGTCCTTTTAGCTGAGGGGGTTCTCAGCTGCAGAAGCCCAGTACTTGCTGGTGTGGAGGAAGCCCTGGATCATGATTCGAGGCAATAAGGAGTGATGGGATCTGAGGCCAGATCTGTGCTATGGCATGCTTGTGTGGATTATGCATCAGATCCCATCCATGCCTTTACCTGTATGTCTTGCAGGGTCCATTACAGCTGCAGTTTGAAGACTCAATTTCCCATAAAATCCCATCAGGATTGAAAGCAATGATCAGTCGAACAGAGCTGCTAGCCCCCAACATATGGGATCATCATTTACAGTAAGCTGAACATGTGGCAATTTTGGTCTATCATACCATGAGAATTGGGGATAAGAAGGAATTTCAGGGAGAGGAGAGAACTGCCACCTCCCTGCTGGGCCCCCTTTGGGCCCCGGGGGAGGCTCACCTGGGCCTAGAGTGAGTGAGGATTTAGTTAGGGAGCTTCTGGAGGGGCTGGACGTTTTTAAGTCAGCCGGCCCGGATGATCTTCACCCTAGAGTCCTGAAGGAACTGGCTGGGGTCATTGCAAGTCCCCTGGCACGGCTTTATGAACACTTGTGG
>NW_017729025.1:5477830-5485004 GCF_001723915.1 Gavialis gangeticus | reverse complement strand
GTCTGGAACCAGCTTCCAAGTGAGGTGGTGCAGGCTCCCACCCTGGGGGTTTTTAAGAGGAGGTTAGATGACCACCTTATTGGGGTCATTTGATCCCAGTGCTCTTCCTGCCATGGCAGGGGGTCGGACTAGATGATCTGCTCAGGTCCCTTCCGACCCTAGAAACTATGAAACTATGAAACATTTAGCTCTGAATTTAATTTCTTTTCTAGCATTTTTAAAAATGTTTTTGGCTCCACACAGTTTATTAAAAGTAAAAGAAAAAAAAAAAAAGAAATGTTGTCAGGGATTTAAAAGTGAGCATGTGATAAAGTGATTTCAAAGCTGTTTTAAAAAAAAAAAAGATGTTAAGATGTTAATATTCACTCTTAAACTGACTTGTTTAGCAGTGATCAAGATTACCAGGAGGACAGTGAGTGCTGCCAGGGTGAAACACAATATTTTTAGCCTTTGCCAATTGACTTTCAGCATCAGGAGCACGAAAAACAAGGACCTTAAATATTATTGTACCATCATACAAAATGACGACTTTCAACCAGAGCACCAATATTGGGGAACACTACGTTTGAGCACCCAGGACTGAGGCTGGGGTGTGTTGCAAGAGGGTGACTACTGGAGAGCAGTGGGGGCAGAGGGAGAGGGAGTGCAATCTTACCTGCCCCTACTCTCTTTGCTTTGGCGGTGTTGCTCATAGTTCCCCACTTTATCCTTCAGCACCACATACTACAAGCAGCTTTCCAGGGATCTACATTACTTTGAATGACTCTCACTATAACCTGGCATGGCCTCAGAGCCCTTCTAGCCAAGTGGCTTCTAGGGTCACCAAAAAAAGGGCCGTTATAAGCCATGCATTGACAACAAACATGACCAGTTGAATTCACTTGCCTTATTGAAGGGCTGCATTGTATGGAGAAGCGGGTTCAAAAGTGACCCCAAGCACGCACCAGAGGGCTGGGGTTACCCCTAAATGTGTCATTTTGGCTACAAACTGAAATCAGCTAGGTGTGGGAAATCTAGTCAAATTTGCCCACATTTCCTATTCACTCCCAGGAGAAGCGACGGGACTGAGAGAAAGCCCTCACCTGTTATTTATACATTTATATTCTCAATCTACCTGCTGTCACGGTTCAGTGCTGGACTCCTTATCTACCCCATGGGAGACCGGGATTTGATTCCCAGATGTACATATAACTACAGCAGTCGATGCACCAAATGTCCAGACTAAGTCATTCAATAGTCTAAAAGGGGGATGGAAGATCTGGGCAGTCTGTGGTCCTCCATACTCCTACATAAGCATATGCATTAAAGGTCCTGGTGACCTCTCGTGCAGACACCATCATCCAGAAGGATCGATGACTGCCTGCTATATTCTCAACCAGTATTTTTTTTGTTTGTTTGTTTTTTGCAACAGTATATTGAGAAATGGCCATGATATGATAAGGGCTTTTAAATATACCCTGGCACTACGTGTGTTTTAAACTGCCTTGAAATGTAAGGGAAAGAGACCCTAACTTTAGTGCAAGTTGCACTAGCTTGTCCTGCCCCCCACCGAAAACCCCAAAAGGCAGGGAATGCAAAACAACAGGATAGTACCAGAAAGTCCATGAGGCAGTCTCCCTCCCCCACACTTAAAATGGTCCTTTCTCAAAACCATATTCAAAAGCCACCCATTCCTTTGAACACCATGCGCTCCTCTTAGGCTGTCCACTTCATTGCACGGAGGAGCTGTCTACTGCTTTCAGTGCAGAACAAGCTCATGACGGTGAGTGCGGGGCTGGTAGGTCCTGGCCCTACAGCCTTTTGCCATGACTGGCCTCTTGGTTGTTTTGGCAAGCTCTTGTGTGGCCGCACGCATCCATTTTCCTTTCATGCACCTACATTTCTCCCGTTACTACTCTCAAATGGAAAACGACTCGTCTCTCACCTATGTGCTGTCCGTACATGTGATAGTAGAAGCTAAAACAGTACGCCGTGTTGGTAGCTCCGTAAGGATTTTGAGGCACCACACTGAAAACAGGACTAACAAGTCTGGCTTTTTCTCCTTCCAGCCTGGGGCGCGACGTTTCAATGTACATGTAGAAACCTGGAAGAAGCCCCAAAGGACACTGTTAAATGCAGTTTTGAAAAAATAAATACCCCCTCCCTAAAAAAAAACAACCCAACAAGGGACACCTCCCTCCTCCCTTCCCGATATACGAGCAATACATCAGGGCTGTTAAGAGCCGTGAATAATGTTAGGCAGTGCTACGACAGTCAAAAGGTTGCAGAGATGCTTTTGTTGAGAGTTGAACTACACAAAGTCCCAGTGCGTCCCCACGGGAACGCTTCAAAAAGATTTTGTGCATCAAGAGTAAAAGCTGCGTTAGCATTTTGTGCTCATGGGCCTATTTAGAGAGAGAAACTAGGAGGTATGCACAAGCAAAGGGGGAAAAAAAATGATTTGCCAGGCTTCAGTCTCAAGGCTGCACTGTGTTTATATAAATAGTGAGAGAAGATATCTTGATGGCATCCTTTCTAAGAAACCATTCCAGCAGCCTTATCCATCATCGTTCCCATGCTCACCCGCAGTGAAAGAACACAGTTCTTATTCATTCTGACACTGGGCTATGTCAGCATTATAGATACCATTTCTTTAATCTCATTTGCTCAATCATTGTAACCAAGCAGAGACAATGCAACTTGCTTTTGTTTCCTAGTGCAAGCTAGGCGCATGGAATAAAGCAGTGGGAGTGACCGAGTCCTCGCTAAACCCAGCGCTCCAGGTCTGATTTGCAGTGGTCCAGCGCCCACAGAAATCAGAGTTCAGCAGATTAGCTAGTTGGAGAGCCAGTCAGATTTATTATGCATCTCAGCAAGGTCCAGACTACAAATGGGGTAAACATTTCAGCTATCAACGACTAGTTAGTGAGAATTCAAATTATTTAAAGGGACAGCATGTTGGATATAAAAAGCCACAGGGTCTGCTGTAGAGGAGCGATCGCCTTTAAAATGATGCTACAAATGGCACAACGCAGGATCTACAGCATTTAGCCTTGGAATGGATCTGAACTCTTGCAGAGTTTAGGGACATTCAGATGCAGTTTTCTACTTCACAGATCCTCCCTACTGAATGCCAGTTTCCTTTCTAAATTATACTTCAATAGGCTCATGCTAAATACTGTTGAGTGCCATGTAAGGACAGGCAGAGATGAGCGGGACTTTTGAGGTTGGATAAATCCTGAATGGAGCTATTCAGTTTCCCCCCCACCTGAGGACCTGGCTCCCTACCACAGCAGAAACCTAAGCTAGGTTTTACCTTCTTTGGACCCGGTTCGGTCTGCAATGGGCCCAGTGTTTGGAGTGTATTTTGGGTGTCTGGTGAGAGTGCTTTGTTTCGTCCAGTCAAAATTGTCCGTATCATCTTGGGTGAATAGACAGATGTTATTGTCCTCAAACCCACAGTGAAACTCTCCTGCCAACACAGGAAATGAACATGCATTCAGTGATTGCAACCACTTTATGATTAGTTTTCATAAGTACTAAGGTATAAAACCATTTTAAAGAACAATGGTCATTATTAGCATTCAAAACCTAGAACATATTTTAAAGCAATAGCGAAGGTCATAGGGCCGGTTTCCTTGCAAAGGACTATTTTTTTTATTTATGTGGATTGCTAAGACATGTACCTGGCCACCACTCCAGGTGGTTATGTAAAACAGAAACACGTATGAATCTTTTTCAGTAGCTCCCCATGCCATCCTTTATTAGAGAAAACCACGCTCTTCGAGAACAATCAATCGCCCCTCCTAACTTCCCACCCGTTCTTCCAAAAACCCTTGGAGAAAAAGTATGCTTTTCAGCTTCAAGGTCAAGAGGTGCGAGCTTCAGTCTAAGGAATGAGAGGAGTTTTGGATGAAGTGGTGAGGGATTGTCCAGCAGCCTTCTCCTCTGGAAAGCAAGGGGCTGTCAGATGATGCAGTTCAACTGATCTCAACTGTGATGAGAGAGTTTTTACTTTCAAGGCAGCCAAGAACCAAAATCGTTCAGGACTTTGGGACCTGATGCACTATCCTTGTCCCAGCAGAGTATGGTCTGCATCTTGCAAGCTGGACACTTGCTTAACCTTATGCCCACCAACAGTCCCACTGATTTCACTGCTCTGAGAAAGTCAGTGGATTTATTTAAGAAAACTAGCACGTCCCTTTTCTTTACGGAGGGTACAGCTGCCTGTATCTGGTGCGTCAGTCACAGCCTTATTTAAAAGGGCAATTTTAACCTTGGCACTATGGAGCAGCGAGTGATCAGGCCTCATGGTACTACTGGCATGTTAAGTCTGGCAGGTGTGTAAGTATTTGTAGCTTTGGGGTTTGATAGAGGAGGATTTCATGTCAGTGACTGGTATTTCATCATGTGAAGTCAGAACCAGGTCACTAGAGACAGAATTTGCTTTGGGGAGGGAACTAAAGTATGGATACCAACCTGCAGCTGATCTGAAGTCACTTAATACCTATGTCGGAAAACTCAGACTTGACATTTCAACCTAAGCCATAAAGGCTAGGTACAGACATTCAAAAAGCCTGAGGCAGAATTGATCTAAGTTAGGTGGTTTTCTGTAAGCGTCGTCATTTAGATCAGTAGCAAACATAACACGCATTCACCCTTTGGTGGGGTCAATCTTAGACTGAGTTCTGCCATTTTTAATCCAGTATATGTGTGCCGAACTTCTGTTCTGTTACAGGTATAGACCAGTTTCTGATCACTGATACCAGTAAAAGTGTAATTGTAATGTCTTACCTAGCCAAAATGTCTAGAGCAGATATTTCTGGTGCTTTCTCAGCTTGCTTTTGGTGAAGCTTGAGAAACCACGAGAACAATGTCTATCCACAAGGGTCAGGCCAAACATTACCTTACAAAACAAGGCTGCAACCAAGACACAACACACTGACAGCTACTCCCTCAATATAAGAAGCACTCACTAGTTTTTCCAGATAAACCCACTGATTTTACTAGATTGCTTCACTTGTTTTCTCAAACACATCCACTGATTTTACTAGATTCATCAAAAGCTGACTAAATGAATCAGTTTAAATAAAGCACAGGTCCTAAGCTGCCCACAAAGAATGGTGAATTCTTTGCATGATGGGAAGTCAACTTCCCAACCTCATCTATTGATTTGATCTTGAAACCTAGGCCAGTGTGGTTTGTGGCTTGGTGGAAAACTGGTAATATGTGCAACCATGAGCACCACTGCACCATCAGAACACCACAGAGAAGACCCACGCTTCTTCTTCCCAAATGAACTGAACTAAACACAACCAGCAGCAATACACCCCCTCTCCCCAGGTATTCAACAACCTAAAAAGTGACATGTGAATGGACAGAGATAAGAATCTCCTGCTTTACTCCCAAATGCATAAAGAGCAGACAAGGCCACTGACAAAGCTTTCAGAGGAAATCACAGAATCCTAGACAATGAGCGCTAGAAGGGACCTCAGGAGGTCACATCTAGTCCAATCCCCTGCTCCAAGCAGGACCAGCCCCAACTAGATCATCTCACGCAGAGTTTTCTCTATTCAGGTCTTAAAAACCTCCAAGGATGGAGATTTCAAGTCAGAACTGCTCAGTGCTGTGCCCTGGGGCAGAGGCAGCAGCCAGAGAGCTGCTGTTACATAGGGGGGATGTTGCCTCCTCTTTTTGCTGCTGACACATGTATTGAACAGGCAAAAAAACCCCCCATGAATTACAAGGAGGTGATGGCTCCCTAATGCAGCGAGCCTTTGCTGCTCCTGTACGATGCCCTGGTGCTGCTTTGCTGCTCCTTGCTTACAATGGGCAGAAGGGAGAGGGTGCTGGTAGCAAGTTCCCTTTGGGCTATGCTCCCACTACAGCCTCCCCTCCCCAACTGGCAGGGCAGGCCAAAATACAGCAATGCTGACCAGATACGCACGTCTTTATTCAAGTTCCTCCCGCAGCACCCCTCAAATTGAGAGTCAAGCGGCAGCTGCGCACCACAGCAACAGGAATCATGTTAGCCTGGAGAGCACTAAGTGATCACCTAAATGCCCACCCCACAGGTGGTGTGCCCCAAACTCATTGGCCACTCTAGGCACACACAGAAGAGCAGCAAGGCACTGTAACTCATGGCACTTCACAGGAAGCACCATTAGTTATAACACTGCCCTGGATCCAACAGACATTCGCTGTTAGGTCCCAGGGGGTGGGGGATCAAGCGGCTGTTTACAGAGGCTGCAGCTGCTCTCTCCTAGCAATCCCCCTTTCCCCTCCCAGTCCATTTGCAGAACGGGAATGGGGAAAGGAAGCAAAGGGAGCTCATTCTGGAGGTTGCCAAGCCAGGGCCAGAAGGTGGGATGGGCGGATTGGAGCCCCCCTGATGTAACGGGGGCGCCAATCCAACCACCCCTCCCTCCAGCACTGGCTGAAAAAACTCTGGACCGAACTCCGTCTTCTCCCTTCCCCCCTTCCCATTTTGAAGACAGTGCTGGGGGGCAGCCCAGCCCTGCTCCTGACACATGCAGATAAAAGTTATTGAGGGTGCTCTGCTTTTGAGCACCTTAATCTATAACCTCATGCAATGAGGGTTCAGATTGTTGTGGGATCAGGGCATTTTAAAGCACTCTGCAGCAATGCACTTGTGTTTAGTCACAGTTTCAGGGGCCACACAGGGTAAAACTGTTGCTTCTGTCTGCACCTGCTGTGACTGGAAGGCAACCACCCCCCATCTCTCCTGGCCCCAAACAAAGCATTAGGAGAGAGCACTGCAGGCAGAAGCTCCGAGCTATCAGCACCCTGGATGTGCCATTCCTGTGCACAGCAAATACAATTAAAGGATAAAATATTGATTAGGCAACAGCCAACCAGAGTGGAAAATTAGTAAAATCTGGTTCAGTGCCTGCAACAAGCTGAGTTAAACCCAAAGTTAGCACCATCATACACTGCAATTTCTAACTCTGCTCCTCCAGCAGTTTAAAGGCTACATTGGTACTTTGAAGCAGGCTGGGGAAGGTTCATTTAGAAATTCCACATCAGCAGATTAAAAGCCTGTTTTTCTGAGTGAGCAATTTTCTTTTTTTTTTCTAGGCCAGAAGAGAAAAGTAAGTAAAAGTTTGTCATCTATTAACCAAAAAACTAAAACAAAACAAAACAAAACAAAGCAAAAAAAACCCACTGACTTCAA
>NW_017729025.1:5444701-5472830 GCF_001723915.1 Gavialis gangeticus | reverse complement strand
TAAAAGTTTGTCATCTATTAACCAAAAAACTAAAACAAAACAAAACAAAACAAAGCAAAAAAACCCCACTGACTTCAAAGGGGAGTCAGCCATTTGCAATATATTTTAAAAGAGCAGTGCCAAGTATTCTTGGCACTGAAGACACAAAAACAAATTGACAAAATACAGGAATTAAACTAATTCTTCAGGCTCAGATAAGTGCCTTTCCTGCACAAGAGTTCAGTGTCTTTAACAGATCGGCATTGTCCTTTATTTACTCATGAAACAGGCACATCAAAGGGGTTGCAAGTCTGGGCTTCCCTATGCAACTCTACCTGGCCACAGCATCCCGGAGTTGAGATTCATTTTGGCATCCATTCAGATCTAAAAATGCCAGCAGAGCTGCTAATTAGCTCCAATAAAGGTACTGATTTTTATTTTCCAGGCACATGCCAATTTAGGAAGTAGGCTGAAGCCATTAATAATTTCACTGCTGATCAGAGCCAAATTTGAAACCATGTTCTCAAGGTGCTGCAAGCTTTTATTAATCTCTTTCATCTCTCCCTCCCCCATTATATCCACATTTGAATAGGCATATCTAAAAGCTAATCTTTTCCCTTATTCAGATGCAGCTTCTCTTCCTATGAATGGGACTTATACGCATGCATCATAGAAATAGATTCCTTAATGGTCCTTATTAAAGCCACAAAAAAGGATTTTTAAGGCCATATCTCAGGTTTTTTACTCACTAGATAATGCCAGCTTAGTTATTAGAGACATCTACTATCAGCGAATGATGCACGCAGTCTCCTGCAGCAGAATTTATATAGGAAGGACCTTATTTCAGTCTCCCATTCACATGCATTAGCTGGTGAGTACTGCTAATTTGCAACAGCACATGGGTGATTACAATCCCCCCCTGCCATGCTAAGAAAAGGGCAGAATTTTCCTGCTTTTGAATCAATTCCTAAACTTCTTCAAACACAGACTCCGGTGATGTTGCTATATAATTTTATATAGTCTTTTTTTCTACACTTATTAAATAAAATGAAGATCCAGAAAGCATCATGATGAGGTCTGAGGGAGAATATAATACAGACTCTTCATCGCTATTTTGGTGGATGAAGTCCTGAGGCTATGCAACTCAATGAGAATTTTGCCATTGATTTCAACAGGGGCAGGGTTTCATCAAAGATGTTTATCGACTTGAAATTTTTACCCTCCGATGGCTGCTCAGGTGTCTGGACAAAACGATTTCATGGGTTCACTCCAGCTGTGGATGGAAATACTCTTCCACCCTCCCTAGCATATTCAGAGGCAATACCGCAGACAGAACAACTGCTGCCTGGACAGGTCAATGGAGCTACCCTCTCCCATGGCTGAAAACAATCCCTGTCATTGAAGGAGTGCCGGTGCTCCACATATTGTAACTACCCTATCGAGACAAGCCTAATTTCCAGAACCATTAACCCAGCTCTTTTATTGAGCAATGCATTGATAGTGAAAGGTAGGCTGACAAAAAGAAAGCAGCTTAAGATCTTCAGAATCAGGGAGCAATGCAACAGATGGACCTGGGCAGGTGTGCTATCAATCACGTCTCTTACACCGTAGATAGATACATAAAACATGAAGGCCCAATCTGAAATTCGTTCACGTCAATGGGATTCCTTTTCTTGGCTGCCATGGGCTTGGACTTGGACCTTGATTTATTATTAACGCACCTCACCCGATTTTCAGCAAACAAGTTTACAATTTTTGCCGGGGTTCAGTGATCTATATTTGAAACAAAGAAGCACTGAGACTGCTCATGGTATCCTAGGGCTGGTTTTCATCCTCCCTGTGGATGAAAAATAGCAGTAATACTGGTGGGCCATCCATAGCAGAGATTTGTTCCCTTTGCAGCTCTATCTTTGCACGTGTAATTGAACATGAGGCGTGGGCAATAAAAAGTATGTTTCTTATTGCTAGGTGCAGTTTCTATCTTTATGATTTAGTTTGCTATGGGAGCACCTACAGCTGAGTACACAGCCAAGATGCTTACTGAGAGTTATCACTGCCTGGATATTTTGTCAGTTATTGCAACCACGACTAAATAGATTTGGACTCCTGTTTAATAAAGTCCGCGCTTTTATTATCCAGTCTAGAAAGAAGCAATAGGAAACCCCTTTTCTCCTCTCTTTTCACATCCCATCTAAACAAATGATTATTACTTCTATGCCATCTGTTCTGCATCCCCTATCACATTGAAAACAACCTTTTTTTTCCATTGCGCTTTCGAAACCTAGATGGGCAAAGGGGGAGGGACATGACAACCAAGAAGAAGAAGAAATTAGCCAAGAATAGTTTATGGAGATTCAACAATAGTTCAGACTGACCCTGGAGTGGAAGGTCTGGTTGGTTCAAGTTTTATTTCAATCAACTTGCCCTTTCCTACAGTGGAAAGGTACTGCACACATTCCTGCTGAAAAAAAACATGTGTTCACCATGTCACGGAAAAATTGCTTCTGTTTTTAAAAAAATACCACATCTAGATGAGGCTCTGACCAGGACTGGAAATGTCAAAATAGCATGGTAAAAAGAAGAGTGGGTTTGGTCAAACACAAAGCAGGATGAAGGAATCAACTATCATGTGAAACCACCCTTTCTTGCAAGTTTATTAATCTAATTTTGCAGGCCTGTGAGATTCAGGGCTGGTGCTGATTAAATGACCAAACATTTACCTCAATAACACTGCTGACTTCAGAGCCTTCCCCCACTCATTTATATTCCTTCTCCCCCTACATTATTTATCAATGACCCTTTGCCCGCAAACCAGAGGTTCTTGGAGAGCACAAGCAGCTTTGCCTTGGGGATTAGTCAGCTGTTTGGGATGCTGGGGAACAGATGTTTCCTACAGCCAAAATTTGCTCTCGATCCAACTCGTGCTGACTTAACAACTTCGGAGACAACAAAGAGTCGCATTATTTGACTAAGCTTTAACGCAACTGAGTGCATTTATATTAGCCAGAAATTGATTGAGAGCAGGTTCAGGCTGGACATCAGGAGGCATTACTTTACGGTGAGGGCTGCCAGGCTCTGGAATGGGCTCCCAAGGGAGGTGGTGCTCTCCCCTACCTTGGGAGTCTTCAAGAGGAGGTTGGCTAGATATCTGGCTGGGGCATTATGATCCCAGCACTCATTCCTGCCCAGGGCAGGGGATCGGACCTGATGATCTGTTTAGGTCCTTTCCGACCCTAGAAACCCTAGAAACTATATGTTACAAAATTAATACAGGTCTCATGGAATCCAGGGACCACAGGTGGAAACAACATGCCACCCTCTCGTTGTGTACTTGCAAAACAATAATTAACGCAAAGCTAATTCTTCAAATGAACAGAAGCAACAGCAGATAAAGATACTTACGTAAGTGGGGATTGACTGGAGCTGGAAGACAAAAAGAAGAGACCCAAATTAGTGTCACCTGAAAGCATTTGTATGACCAAGTCCCCTCGCTATCTTATGGGATTAACTGCATCCATCTCAGAGCCCAGATCATTGCACACTGTGAGGGTGAGCAGCACAGGTAGCTTCCTTCTGGATCAAAAGGGCTTTGCTTCTCACCTGCCAAAAGTATCAGTGCTGGGTGGTAGGAGATATTCCTTTCCTTCCCAGGGTGAGCATGCTCCCTTCACAGATGGAGAAGCAAAATGGCAATTTCAGGCATCAAACCTAGATACAGCCATCATTAAACTCTAGAGAAGGAAGGAGCTGTCAGGCGAACTGCATGCCACCATCTTGGTGCAAAGTCTCTTGAAGATGAAGCCAACACATCACAGGACAACAGTATGTCTCACCAAATCAGTCCCTACATAGGTTTTGTTCCTCACTTAGCATCTGCTTCTAGCAGTACATCAGCTCTCCTTAGGGCAGAGGATTTTGTCTGTAATAAATACGTTCTCCCGGATTCAAAAATGAAGGTATGTAAAATGTCAAGACCTATTACTTCATCCTAAATCAAGCGACCAAATGCTATTTTGTTGCAGGCTCTTTGAGAGATGATATTATGGCTGAAATAACAAAAGTGCTGTTTGTTGGTACAGCTCAGCAAATGAGAGTCTCAGGAAATAATGAGAATTTGTGTCTGTCCAAAAATGCCAATATAATTGTCAAACAAAAGAAGGAATATGTAGATTTTTTTAAAAGTAAAAGACACTGTGATGTAAATGAGGCATTCTGTTCTAAAATTATGCATGCAATACTTGCATGTACGTTATTTTTCAGTAGTTATGTTATATATCTGTCATCGTAAGGCTGAAGGGTTTACAACCACTGGCCAAGAAATAAATTAAACACATTTCTGAAATGCACGATTGAAATCTCATCTAGGAGACTACTATGCATATCACAGAAGGATTATCAGTCTGGAAGGGTAAAAGAGTTATTTTATAAAACATTTACAGTAATTATTCTACTCATCTATACACATTGTAGGACAGGAAGACCCAATGATTTCGAGTCTCTGAGAACATCAGATAAAGCATGTTTTTCATTTGACAGATTTTTGGCCCACCTGCTTTGAATTCCCTTCCCTCCCTGACTTCGCTAATCTGCAAAACTATTTGTTGTCATGATTTAGTTCTTAATTCAAGCAATTTTATTTGTGAAGTTAATCAAGCAAGACAGAAAGCTGACACGTTTATGACTAAATTGTGGAAGAAGTTTGCCGAAAGCTGGGGCCAGTACTATGCATCCATTAAGACAGTCAAAATGAGGTGCAAGTGTCTTGTGAGCTGAAACGCTGTGCCCATAGCCCTTACTCAGGTGAGCACTGCTCCTGGGGGACTGTAGGAGCAAGGCTACAATCAGAAAGGCGCAATTACCTTCCAGATCCTGCCCGACTAACCTGATCTCTTTTTATGACCAGGTCACGAAGTGCTTAGACGCAGGAGTGGAAGTAGACATTATTTACCTGGATTTTAAAAAGGCTTTTGACACAGTATCACACCTAATTCTTACAAGCAAACTGAGCAGCTGCGATGTGGATTTTTTCACAGTAAGGTGGGGGAAAAACTGGCTTATGGGACGCACTCAGAGAGTGGTGGTGGATGGGCAGGTCTCTCCCTGGAGGGTTGTGGGCAGTGGGGTCCCCCAAGGCTCTGTCCTTGGACCAGTGCTGTTTAATATCTTCATCAGAGATTTGGATGAAGGTGTTGAAAGCACCCTGTCCAAATTTGCAGATGATACTAAACCATGGGGTATAGTAAACACACTGGACGGTAGGGAGTGAATGCAGGCAGATTTGGACAGACTGGGCAAGTGGGCAGATCAGAATAGGATGCAATTTAACAAGAACAAATACAAAGTGCTGCACCTGGGGAGAAAGACTCTCCAACACACCTATAGACTCGCGGGTACCAGACTGAGCACCACGACCGTGGAAAGAGATCTCAGAGTCCTGGCTGATGCAAAAATGAACATGAGCCGCCAATGTGACGAGGCAATAAGCAGGACTAACCGCACTCTGTCTTGCATCAGCAGGAGCATCACGAGCAGGTCTAGGGAAGTGATAATTCCCCTCTACGCGGCACCGGTCAGGCCGCAGATGGAGTACCGCATCCAGTCTTGGGCGCTGCACTTCAAGAGGGATGTGGATAACCTTGAGAGGGTTCAGAGGAGGGCTACTCGCATGGTGCAAGACCCTATGAAGACAGACTGAGGGACCTGAATCTCTTCAGCCTCCACAAGAGAAGGCTGAGAGGCGATCTTGTGGCTGCCTACAAACTGATCAGGGTATAGGGGACACTCTGTTTAACAGGGCACCTCTCGGGGTTACCAGAAATAATGGCCACAAACTGAAGGAGAATAGATTTAGATTGGTCATAGGGAAGAACTTCTTTACAGTAAGGGTTGCTAAAATCTGGAATGGGCTCCCAAGGGAGGTGGTGCTCTCCCCTGCCTTGGAGGTCTTCAGGAGGAGGTTAGATAGGCATCTGGCTGGGGTTACTTAACCTCAGCACTCTTTCCTTCCTGGAGCAGGGGGTCGGACCCGATGATCTGCCAGGTCCCTTTTGACCCTAGAAATCCATGATTCAGTGAAATACCGGCCGTCTAATTCTTTCCCCACCTAAAACCAGGATAGCTGCTGTAGTGCAGCTGGAGAAAGGCAGGCATCCGTACTGTAACCCCATTGTTCAAAACAGGCTTTGTTCCATGTTTTGTTGCCCAGATGCACTGTTTTATTTATGGGCACAAACACTTCACATGTGACCTTCATTCACAAACTCGGCTTCGGTCTGAAGTTTTAAAAAGATCTCTCTTTTAACAGCTTTGCTGCTTTATCTGACTTTATCCAGAAGAATGATCAGCAATTTTCCCCAGTGTAATTTTCCAAAGAAACTTAGTCATTACATTATATTAGATACCTCATAGCATTCACTAACAAATTACCTTTCATTCTCCAAGAAACATTCATTTTGTGTACTTCTTGAGTGGCTGAACTTGGAATTAGCTGAAATTGCTGGAAACTGCATTTACTGACGCTTGCTTTGTAACCTCACAGAGAGGCTTTTATAGAAACTATCATTAATGGGTAACCTTGAGCCATGCTTTTCAGATTGTTCACAGTGCAGCCAAAAAAAGAAAAAAGGCTGGGTGCCAAGTAAACTT
The DNA here is from genome assembly GCF_001723915.1 of Gavialis gangeticus. Classification (NCBI taxonomy): domain Eukaryota; kingdom Metazoa; phylum Chordata; order Crocodylia; family Gavialidae; genus Gavialis; species Gavialis gangeticus. Next base: position 5,466,206 of record NW_017729025.1, on the reverse strand, counting down.
CATCTTGCATTGACTGACAAAAGCAGAATAACGAATGAAACCATGGTTAGGCTAAACTTATATACGCATCATGAACTGACAAAAAAAAAAGCACTTGCCTAGACAATGCAACAAGCAGGTATAAAACAGGGCCACATGATTCTCAGATTCTCATTCCCAAAAGGGGAAGTTGCTGTATGGGCCAGAAGTAGCAAGTAAAATTAGCCGTGAAGGGAAACGAATGGATGACTGAAGGGCTAAATTCCCAAGGTTGCGTGTGAACGATCTAGAAAATCTCTGAAGCTGAGAGTTATCACCATTCAAGTCCATTCTCCCTGATATGACTGCTCAATTTGAAATGCACTCTCAGAACAGAAAGCAGAAGGATAACGTTACTGGATTCTCCTACATCCACTGCACTTGGTTATCTAGGCCGTGTGTAGACAAAACAAGAGGCGTGTGTGCACAACATTTTAAAGCAGGCTAAACGCTTTTGCACTGCTTTAATGGTGCCGGTGTTTGCACGCCTTGGCGGCATATTGCGCAATAATTCCAGCCGCTGTAGGAAATGCCCCTTAAATGACTTGGGGTGCAGCAAACTCAAACTCCTCCCAGGAGGCTTAGTTTGCTGCCTCTATAGTCGTGGGGCGAAGCACCGGGCTCCGTGCAGCTCCGGGGCTCTGCAGGAAGCCCTGCAGGCAGCCCGGCAGCAGCCTGGGAAAGAAACTCCACCCATGACAAGTGGCAGGCCAAACCCACCACTTCAATTTAGGGCCCCCGTTTAGTCTACACACCCCCTTAGCTGCCTTCCAACTCAGAGCTGTGGGGGGTCAAACCGCACTATAGCCTCACAATTTTAGGTGTGGAGATCCATGCTCTTGCAGATTGTACCACACCAGGCTTGTATTTCTGTACTGAGGGTCGGCAACAAAGCTGTTACAGCATCTTATTTTAAGTTCCAGCTGTAAGAGGTCAAGGCCATGCCCAGCTGGCCCCGTGATAATTAGATACCTGGTCATTTGGCCTGAGGCCACTGGATGTGATGCCAGGCATATCCCTCCCTTGTACGCCATTGCCTACAGGAATTAACATCCTTTGATCAGGCTTCTTTAGGGGCCATTAGACTTGGAAGATGCTTTGACCCCATCCCTATATTTTCAACTCTTTTTTTCAGATTTGATCTCTATTTCAGTCTGACAAATTCTTTCAAGACTAAAAGCCGAGTTAAATAACAGTTCAGGTAGCCTTCAAAACTCCCAAGGAGAGCACAACACATTACATGTCTCATTCAAAACACCAAACAAACCAAACACTGGTCTTGGATGGTCATAGCTGGGACTATTAAATATACAGGATTGATTGGTTACTGAACTACCATATGTTTTATTATTGGCAACTGAATAGTACTGCAAGCCCTCAGTCACAGCTGGGGTCCCTCTGTGCCAGGCACTGTACATACACATGGTGAGAGAGCTACTTCTTTGAACAGTTTATGTTCTAAATAGTCAAAAAGTATCTTGATGCCCACTCAAAAAATGTCTTGACACCAAACATTGCTGGGGTCATTTGATCCCAGCAGTCTTTCCTGCCCAAATGCAGGGGGGGCTGGACCCGATGATCTGTAAGGTCCTTCCAGCCCCAAGAACTATGAAACTATGAAAGACAAAGAAAGAAGGGAAGAAAGGAACATTGAAGTGGATTAAGCTCTGCTTAATTGTTGAAACCTACTTTAACACTTGCCAGTAACTCACCCCCATATCCAGGAAATGTCTCTTTATCCAAAAAAAAAAATGGCCTTTAACTTGTACAGCCCCATACCCGCCCTCCAGTCTTACTTTCCAAGAGCCTGATCTTGCTACTTGATCTTCGCAGCTGTGCAGTCACCTATGGTCGGCTTTGACTCCAAAAACTACCCCTTAATAGTTGCATTCTGTACTACTTAGTCGAAACCAGAGCTTTTTTGGAAAACCTTTAGCATTTCCTGAATGCGACGTGTAGTATATGCTGAGTGCCTGGGTTTGTTCGGTGCACCCTACCTGTTCTAGACAGGTGTACCAGGACTCCGTTCTAGATACTCTAAATAACTTTCCCTGATAGTTTTGGATTAGTGAGAAGCAGCTTAATTTTGAAAATAATTGCTGCTTAATTACTTTTTAATAGAAAAAAAGTACTTTTTCAGGTTCTAATTGGAGGAGCTGAAGGTTCAGATGTTTAACAGTCACCTTGTTTCAAACAGGCCTAGGCGGATTTATGTGAAATGATGCTGATTATTTTTTTAATTGTTACGACATGACATATGGGTGCTGTGCTGGCTTACAAAATAGCTATTAGCACTACTCAGATTGATCTGATTGTGTTTACTTGGCAGATGGAGTGGTCCCTAGCAGAAGAACATATGCATCAACTGGGCGATTTGTCAAGCAGCGCTTGGTTGTAATTATGATGTCATATCTCCTGTGCTGATTTTTCTTTTCTCCACACTTTAAGTCCCTGTAATACAGAGGATGATCTTTCTGGAAAGCTACAGTCTTTGTTACAGGATGTCCACGCTGCTTGCATCTCTTTAATTAGGGAAACCAAGACATGAGTATATTTTAGTTTCTATAACTCTTTAATTTGGTAAGGCAGGATATGGTTTTAAAGAGCTCATTACTGAGATTTGCCTAGTTTCATCGTTTCCTACAAAACACCCTATTTGGATGTTTTGATCATCTGATTTTGGACAATTATTAGAACAGCTGCCTATGGATGAGCTCACTGAATGATATATGCTTTGCATTTCAGCAATTTAAATGTTAGTCTTCAGCTGTTGGGTCTTATTTTCAGCACAGCGCACACTGCAACACTCCTGCATTGAAGTAATTCAATATAACTGGCACAAGCTACAAAAGTTAGTGGAATACTGTCAGATCCCAATGCATTCACTATATCCAAGAGACACTGTGACTCATTTTGCAGAGTTGCCTGTGAAATGTGCATTTTTGCCCCTATATTTAAAATTAGTTTAATATTTCAAACAGCTGGAGTTTTGGCCCCTGAATCCCAAATTTCTCCAAATCTCTTAAGCTCCCCCAACTTATTATAAATGTTCAAGTAGGCCAATAGATAGCCAAATTTCGTGCTTCAAAAAAAATGTAGAAGGGAGCTGAAAATAAGGGGTTTTAATTCATGCCTTACCAGAAGAGTTACCAGGATTATTTCATAATGAAATACAGAAAACTCTTAAATGGTTTTAAGAGATTAAATAGCTCAAAAACAGGCTTATGCTTATATTTTTTAAGACCCTGAATGGGGAATGGAAAATTTGGGAAAGTGTTGTCAGTTGGTCTATGAGCTTCGCAGAAGAAATCAGCTGTTCTGACTAATGATAGCCACAAAATATCCAAAGATGTGATGGAAATTTCTTACTGATCCTAGAAAATATTTCAATGATCCTTCTAAGGTGAAAAGCGTTCCTGTGCATAGCCCATATATGGCTGATGTGCTAAGTAAGGCAAATTTATGTCCTCAAGCAAGATGATAAATGCTGCTCAACCTTCTACTCCTTATTGGTTCACAAATGAACGTCACCTGTTGCACCGGGCTCAGTTAAAAAGAAAGATGCTGCATGCGTTTCTAGCCTCTCTAATTCGAATGTGTTTAATCCACATCAGATTCTGGGTTAAAAGTAACTGAGTAGAAATGCAATTAGCCAAATGGCTTTATCAGAAACTAAGGCATTAGCATGCCCAACATGAGATTTTGCAGTACAAAACTACCAGTAATACATTAGTGCCAGAACTAAATCCGCACCATATTCCATTAAGAAATATCCATAGACGTAGCACAAGAAATGTAGCACTGTTGGAATCTGGCGATATGTTCATCTTGGAGACTGAGTACAAGTCAACATTAATTTGATGTAAAAATAATAATAATAATATAACCCTCTAGATATTCACTGAGAATGTGTCAGGAGCTGGCCTGGAGCCCGAAAAACCAAACCCTTGAGCTGAAGAATCGTTTGCAAATACTTATCCTAGTTCTCCCGTCTAGCACTATTCATTCTGATTTTATTTTCTTTCCTGGATATTTATAATTACCACCCATATTTATGTGGGCTTGCTGGCATGAAATGTATCCCGCCAGCCTATTAGCCACATTTCTAGGAATCCAGCACTTCAGCGTTATAAATATATAATTCCCCTCTACAGTAATGTCTGTGATCTCATTTTATGGCTGGAGCAATAATGCCCTGCAAATAAGGCTTCATAATGGGTGCGCTGACACAATCATGAAAATGGTGCTGAGATACAACCCATATTTGTAGAGCAGAAAACTAAAATATCTAAAATCCTTCCTTTAAGTAAAGTGGCCTGAGAGTTTTCCTACCTATTGACTTCTGGATCAAGATCTTTAAAGCTACCACGTTGCTGCTCTCAGCACCGGGTATCGTCAAATCTCACTGAAAAAGCGTCCCTCTGTTTGACATGTAATTCAGCTCCCTTATTTTCTTCTGGATGGTTTGATTCGGTAGAAGGTCCTCCATCAACACACTTGAGACACGTGCAGTTCTTTAAAATCTGTCCAGGTGACAAATCTCAGACCAAAATTCACTATGGTAGAAATGCACTTTTTCACTCCGCAGGAAGGTTTTCTGCTAGCCAAGGGCTGGATGTTTCAGGTGATATAACAAGTCACCAAAACCCCAATGTCAGCAAATGAGCTAGTGGGTACTCAGTGTAACACATGGCCATTGCTGCCAGCTGAGCCTGTGTCTCGTGGTCTCTGATAAACGAGCACCACCACACAAGCCAAAGAAGAGAACAGCTAAGTACGGCACAAACTGGAGGCTGCTTCTTGCACGTCCTCAGGATGCAAAGAATGAGAATGGGAAGGCTGCTAAACTGCGATTTGGGGCATCTGACTTCATTTCTGTCTGAGATACTGAGTAATCAGGGTCGGGTATTTAGGCACCTAGCTCCTGCTGAGACGTCAAACTCTCGGTAGTAATTTCCTGCTACAGAAGATAGTTGCGGTCTACCAGGGTGCTACAATACCAGGAGAGATGGGTCTGTCTAAGTAGGAGGGTTACACTTCCTCAGTATTGACTATAGATATTTTCCCTTTTGTAAAATGATGCTTCTCCTTGGATTTTTGGAGTCAGGTGAGGAATAGGGGAACGAGCAATTTCCCATGACTTCTTAATCAACCATTTCTTCTTTCAACCTACTTTGATTAGTGTGTGCTTTGGCATGCCAATACTTGCACCCTGGGAAATATAAAATCCTGCCATTCAGCTCACGTTATGCTGTCTTCAAGTGGAAAGTAACCAATATGTGCTTGGAGGATCAATATTGACTGTTATCTCATGTCATTTTTTCTTGATATGAATACAATAAAATAAATTATTTATGTTGGGATTGAGCAGGGCTGAGCTAATAATTGAGCATGAATAGTTAATTTCATAAAAGTCTCCTTTTGGTCTCAATTTATGCATAATCTGCTTATAATTTTCTCAGATTTGTTCGTTGTTTAAAAGTATTTGACAATTACTTTCCATGAGTAATCTTTGGTTCACAGACTTCCTATGAAGTGTATGCTATAACTGATGTCCAAATACACGCTCCCCTAGAGTTTTATATAACGCTAATCACTCTAGTATCTAGGTGTTTCAGTAGCTATGAACTATCCTGATAACCTGCGATTTGACCAGCATGATACATGACTTCTGTGTGGGCAAAGATAACAAGGAATCAGGCTTCCCATATAAATACCTCCATTTACAACATCAATAGTTGCATTTCTACAGATAGCCTCTAACATGCATTTGAATTTCCCTTTTCTTCTAACAATTCTACCAAGCGTTGGTCCAGTTCCAGAGTAAGAACTGACCTAATACTGCCTTATAGGAAAATGAGGGTTGAAGGGACCTCAGGAGGTCACATCTAGTCCAACCCCCCTGCTCCAAGCAGGACCAGCCCCAACTATATCATCCCAGTCAGGGCTTTGTCTAGCTGGGTCTTAAAAACCTCCAAGGATGGAGACTGCACCACCTCTCTGGGTAACTTGTTCCAGTGCTTAATCACCCTCCTAGTGAGAAAGTTTTTCCTAATATCCAACCTCAACTTCCCTTGCTGCAGCTTAAGCCCATTGCTCCTTGTCCTGTCATCTTCCCCCACTGAGAACAGTCCAGCTCCATCCTCTTTGCAACCCCCTGGAAGGACTTGAAGGATGCTATTAAATCCCCCTTCAGCCAGAAACCCCATTTGGAAGCATGGCTCATCCATTACGGTGTTTGCAGAAGATAAATGCAAAAGGGAAACAAATGAAACAAAGCAAAGACTCAATGGAAAAGGTCAAAATAGGAAAACATAAAACAAAAATCCAAATCAAATGTCATCAAAATAAAACACCTGATCAACCAAAATGAATTTCTTGCTTTCTAGTTATGTGCTCCATGCATAATTTCCTGTTTTTTTTATTTTGTTCCATATCAGGATGGGAGAAAAAAGTAAAATATGGATATCGCAGGAAATAGAAAATGCCAGGACTGTACAGTTCTCCCAAAAACACCAGGCTCTGCCTAGGTACAAAGTTCTGCTTGTGGAGATATAATTAAAGGATAAGGAAATAAAACAAGTTACAGGCTCTGCAGGTCTGCTCTTAACTGCATGGTAATTGTTGCATTTAACTGTGTAGTTTATATTCTAAGTAGCAGGACTCTTTCAACAGCAAAATCTCCTTACCACTATACTTGATAACACGAATGGTCGAATCTCCCTCCCCAAATCTGGTGATAGGAGTCAGTCGGACTTCGTAGGCTTCTGGCTTGATCAGCTCCGTCAGGTTGTATGTAATTAATTCTCCTTTCTGAATGTTCCCATTCACTGTAATCTCCTGCTCCCACCAACGCTGCTGCCCAGCCTGAAATCAAAGGAACAATGCAAGGATTAAAACTTTTTGCCCAGGCTCCACCCTTTGATCTTGGATCAACACTGCAATGGTAGGCAGAAGTGCTGTGCTGTGACTAGACTTCTTTAACATACAGCTTAGCATGGGCAGTGCCATTTCCTTGATCAGACAGGAACCCACAATCCTTCCTATGCAGCTTCCATGAATGTATACATGAAAGCCATTTGTACAATGAATGTATACCGTGCTGCAAATCCTAAGAACCAATGGTTCCTACTGTCTGTAATCTGGGGTTGAACGTTTTAACGTGCATTGGGAAGACCTAAATTAAGCAGCCCAGGCTAGATTTTAAAAGGCATTTAGGCACCTAAACTTTCACATATGTACTCAAGAGCATTAGACAATCTCTCTAGGCACCTCTCAGGGTCTGTAAGTGTTTAGCGCTTTTGAAAATCTGGTCATAGGTTTTAAATCCAGCTGAGAGAACGAATTAGTTTGGTAGACAACTGTCGGTCATCTGGATCATGGTGTAGACATAAGAGGTCTAGTCAGGTGCCTGATGAATATGCTTGTATGGAGTCTCGCGACCATCGCACCAAGACCTTCAATGCATACACCTAGGCAAGAGTATGGAGGAGCGGAGGCTGCCCTAGACCTACCATCTCCACTTCAGCCCACTGAGACACAATCCAAAGGCCAGACCGCGTCCAGACATTCAGGGCCTCGATGGCTGTAGCTTCTGCTGGAGCAGCAGATTAGAACTGCTGGCGACTGCCCAACACTGCAGCAAGGGCACGTTTCTGTTAGGGTGATGGCCCTTGGCCTTTGGGTACCCACAAGGCAATGGGGGCTAGGGTTTTGAGGCACCCTATACTCCCTTTACTCTGGAGGTTGCAACGTTGTGGTGTTTTATATGAACTACCCCACCACGAGCAGCCCCACCATGTTGCCACCAGGCCCTCCATTTGGATGCAGCTTACGGTCATACCCAGCATCTCACTTAGGTTGATGAATGTATTAAATGCAGCTTCTTTTAGAGCCTGGCCACTCAGCTGATATACACAGAGGTCCTATATCTGTAGGGCCCATTGGCTTGCAATGGCCTTTCCAAGTGTGGCTGTTGTGCACACACAGACCTTTTCCATGGCCATGTAAAAAGATGCCCTTCTGCCAGGTTGCCCAACTTCTTCTGTGAATTTAGAGCCTAGAGTTGCTAACCCTCCCGGACTGGCCAGGGGTCTACCAGAATTGGCATTGATCTCCTGGTGACTATTGAAAACAGTCCGGGAGATTGCTACCGTGAATGGGTTGAACAGTAATTAATGACATTACGTTATGCTGGGGAAAAAAAATAAATTTCCCGGAATAGCTTCAGTCATAGTTGGCAACCCTATTAGAGCCGTATCACGTGGCTGGGTGCGATGGCAAAATTAAGTGCTTTCAGAGCGGACATTGCTGCGGCAGAGCGAGCTTGGGCTCTTTTCCTCCTTGTCAACAGAACTGTTCACTCAGCTCCAATCAGTTACACTTCTTCATCCCTATTAAAGGCAATGAGGTTGCACATATGTCACTTGGGGCATAATTTGAAGATAATGAGAATGTACAGGAGTAACGGAGAAGGCGCTTTGGCTCCCAGGCTTTTACCACTTTTGTTGATGAGCGAGAAGGAAATAACCAGTCATTAACAGCCCCGGTGCACAATTATTAACAGCTCAAGTAGCCTCAAAGATGGATGGCTTGAAAAGAACAATGAAAAGTCAATACGAAGCAAACAAGGAGCCTGTTTTATTAAAAAATAGGGTATAAAGGTATTTTTACATCTTGGAGGCTGTGCAGTATTTTCAACAGCTAAATCAATAAACTTTGTTTTATTCTAGCACTTGACCAAGAAATGAAAAAAAATCTAATTAGAAAGAAAGTGTCACATGAAGTGAGAGGTACATTGTCTCCTCCACACTTCAAATGGTTTATGAATGGCCAGGGATACTCAAAACATAGGCACTTTGGGCAGCACAGTTACTTAACGTTTCAACCGTACCTGAAGATACATTGGCTTATTACCGGCACGTTGTCCAGGACACAAAGGAAGCAAACTCATTAAATATTTACCACACATCCCAAGGGAACTCAGTAGGTGTTAAAATGCGATGTTCTCCACAACTGATTATACAGGCCTGCTGCATTGATGACATTATTTATTACAATCTCCTTAATACAGAGCTTCATGTCTATTAAAAAGCAGCAACAAAAAAACCTCCCTGTTTCTCTGGATCTTTAATTTGAAGCTGTGATAGATGTAAACACTTAGTTATTTGGGGAAATTACCCGCTAAACGAGTCACCTTTAACCCCAGGGAAGGAGCTGCATACCGATATTGAAAGTGATTGCTGGGAAGTCTGAATTTGCATGAAGGGCAAAGAAATGAGGGCTGTTGTGTTAATGAACCCATCACACACACACACACACGCGCGCGCGCTCCTCAGATCAAAATGAGGTGAAGAAAGAAATGGAAAACCATAAAGATCAATCCAAAACAAGGGGGATTTTTTAAAAACAAAATTCTAGTTCCCAGCCTCTTTTGCTCTCATTGAAATCAATGGGCTTTTCAGCATAAGTTTTGATGGGAATGATATATGGGTTTTTTTATTTTATTTTTTTGAGGGGGATATATTTGTATTTTTTTATTTTATTTTTTTTAAGTCCTAAGGTTTTGATTCTGTACATGCTTATTGTATGCATCACAATACTTATGTGAACAGCCCAATTCCTTCAGGGGACCGATGCTTGTGATTTACGTTACACACAGGTGAAAGGCTGGGAAACAAAATTAGGTTGCTGGCGTTCAGTTAAGAAAGACCTGCAGTGGAAAGAAGTATTAGATCTTCTAAAACAGAAGTCGTCGGAACAACAAGCCGTATTGCCTCCTGACACCACCGGAAGAGGCAGGAGTGTTGTTGCTTATTGCAAAGAGTTAATGTACGGGGCACGGAGCTCGGCTCTTCCAAACTGGTCCTCACACTGAAAAGCTCTCTACTGAAAAGAGGCAGACAAGGTTTTTTGGGTAGATGTGATATCTTGTGTTAGACCAATAGTGAAAGATCTCACCTAATAATAATGATAATAATGCTACTATGACTACAACTGACAAGGTTTTTTGGGTAGATGTGATATCTTTTATTAGACCAGTAATGAAAGCTCTCACCTAATAATAACAATACTAATGCTACTATTACTACTACTGATAATATACATAAAGAGAGATATCACATCTGCCCAAAGAACCTTGTCTGCCTCTGTCCTTAGAGCAACACAGTTACAACCAACAACCCTCTACTGAAAAGGTATCTTTAAAATGAAACGTGCACAAGACTGCTGCAGAGAAAGATTATTTATGGCATGGCAGTACCTAGAAGTCCATTAATATACAATCTGTTCATTCCCCGGGTCTATCAGAAGAAACAAGAAATTGAAGTGCTGTGCAACAGCGAAGCAGTGATTTTTGTAGCAGTTTTTTACAAATAGCTATAGAAGAGATGCCGGTTACAAAGTGAGGTCTTGAAGAGACATAGCCTAATTATTCCCTTGCTGTCCCTGGATCCAATATGTTATTTCTGAATGCGAAATACTCTTTAATGTATTGGATAGTCCAGCAGAGGCAAACTGAAATTAGCTGTCATGAGGAAACATCTCTCTCTGCCTGTCTTGCTCCTCCTGCATAAGTGTATTTAAATGAAACATGGTGTCACTGCTATGTGTTTGCAATTAGCTTCACTATCCTGCCACCAGATTAACACCGCAACTAAGAGTTTTCCAAAGTGGACAGAGCTGTTTTGAACCGCTGGCGATAGGTCAGAATAAATCCCTGCAATTTTTTGAGACTGTATGAGAAACATTAACACCCGCCCCCACATCACACTCTCAACTTTGAGGCATCAGAACGGTGCAAAAAGGAGTGGCAAGGACACTATAGCTGGGACAAGTACATACTGCAGTTCATCAAGTCAGACAGTCCTAAAAATGTAGCAACCCCTCAAGGTTTATGTTGTGGGTTTAAAGCTTACTATAAAAGCATTCGGGTATGCATGCTGCAGCTAATATATCCTTCCTGGGATGCCTCTTGAAACCTCCTTATACAGGAGAGAATGACTAGTTCACTCACTGCAGCATCTTGCTTCTAAACTATGCAGGGCTATGAGAAATGTCCGACCGGCGGGGTGACGGGATGACACGTCCCAACAGACCGCATGGGTGTTCCCTACGCACCTGGCTCGGCACACCGGAGAAACACCGTACTGCCATGCAAACTGGAGACCTTCTTTAAACAAGTGTCAGGGAGAGATCTGTGGCCAGAAGTCCGTGTTAGAGGCTGGAGACTTGGATGTGTGCAGGGTGGAGCAGCTACACTGTACCTTGAGCTCATGGCTCATTTTGAGGGGCAAAGGATTTGTACCAAAGCATATGGGACTGAATTGGACCTTAGAGTTCCTATAGGCTCATGCACGCTGGTCAGGAAGCGGTGCAGATGGAGCCGAGCAAGTCAGCAACCGTTCCAGTTAAAATAAAGCAGAAGAGGAAGCTGAGGTTACAAGGGAAGAGATTCTGGAGGCAAACACCTTGTCCCTGACAGACATTTCTCAGCATCCCCAGCCACCATCTAGCACGGCCCAACTTGGCCTGCGAACTGGAGCGGCAGGACCACCGGACATCACTGGGTGGGGAATAATGACATATTATTACATATTACTATAGAGGGATGCTATCCTGCTGGGGTCTGATCCTGCATAGATCAATATGAAGCCTCTGAACAGCCCCATGTTTGAGTGCTTAGCAGTTTTCAGGCCCAAGCCCTATGTCAGAAGCAAGCAGGGGACATCAGCCCTTTGCTTTCAGGAATGCAGAAACTACCAAAATTAGAAGATGTAATACTAATCAAATGTAATGCTAATCAAATGTCTAGCCCTTCATCATGCAAATGCAATCCATGTTACCTTGATCACATGAACAGCTAGGAGGGAAATTTTCAAACTGGGAAGTATCTGGTAAATGCCAACTCTTAGATGCTGCACAACTACTGAGAACCAATGGAAAAAGCTATGAAAACCAAGGCACTGGGTGTTTAATAGACACTCAGATGAGTATCTCTTTCCCTAGTGCAGGCAGGCATAACTATAAATACAGCACAGATATCTTCAATTCCAGAAAGCCTGCCAGTATTATTTTAACATCATATGCCTAACCAAGGAAATATCTGCATATGCAGGGGCGGGCAATTATTTTGGGTATTGAGTATTGGCAAGCCATCAAGGGCCACATGACAGGCAGACTGGGGCAGATAAATATGAATTTTCTAAATTTTTTAGGAGCCCCGGGACCTGGACAGGATGGCCTGGCAGGCTGCATCCGGCCCACGGGCCACATTTTGCCTGTCCCTGCATTAGAGTTTCTCCCATTCAGAAAATTGTTGTGTCTGCTGTTTTCATCGAAAATTAATAAGCCTATTAGGTCACACGTGCTTCCCCTACTCATGCCTCAAACAAACTTCTACCTCAAAGTAGCCTCTCCACCCTGCACACATCCAAGTCTCCATGTAGTGAAGTTTCAGGCTAAAGTCCAAGCTACACAGGGAACAAGCTGCTTGGTATGGCTTTGTGGGTGGGGAGGACAAGGCATCAGGAGACATTACTGTACAGTTAGGGCTGCCAGGCTCTGAAATGGGCTCCCAGTGGAGGTGGTGCTCTCTCCTACCCTGGGGGTCTTCAAGAGGAGGCTGGACAGATATTTGGCTGGGGCGATACGACTCTGTTCCTGCCTGGGGCAGGGGGTCGGGCCTGATGATCTGTTTAGGTCCCTTCCGACCCTAAGCACTATGATACTAAGAAAAGACTACATACCACTCCAGTTTTCAACACCAATTAAAGCCGTGGTAAATTCTGGGCTAGTTGAAATACAGCATAGATGATTCAGTAGGGTGGGAAAACAGTAGAAACAAATGCAAAGGACGTGAGGACCTTTAATATTAACCGAATAATGCATAGTACCATCGGAGTTGTCAGGGAACCTTACATAGTTATGAACGGACCTTATCTCAACTAGCCTGTGCTGTCCTTGAGAGCTAAGCAACACATGGTGGAGACATGATGTTAAGGATTATTCCAAGATTCAGGATTATATTTGCAAAATAGTGCATCTTACTCCTGAAAATGAATAGATGGATAGATGCTTTTACACTCGGCTTAGAGTTTAGGTCAGTGTAAACTATAGGCTGCATCCATGTACAAAACGGTGTGTTAACTTGAACGGGGGGAAATCTTTTGGTTGACGTATTCAACAGGGTTGAAACGTTCTGTGGTTTTGCTTCAGCGTTGCCAATTTGTTTGATACAGCAAGCATTAAGTATGATACAGTTTGTAGTTATATGATTACATACTGCTCCAAAAGTATAATTAAACATCATCCCCCATTTTTCTTCTTAGCCTAAAGAGAAATGAATAGAATCTCTTACTATGTGCTAGTCTCTGCAACTTAGAAATTGTGCATAGAAGTAGTCTGTTGTGCCACCTACAACCCAAAATCTCTGGTTCAGAAGCGATGTTGACATTTGGAAATATTTGCCAATTTAGAAAGAAAATAATTATCTTCTTTAAACAGAATTTCTTTGGTAAAAAAACTGGTTTGGGAAATTTTTGCTTTCAAAATTTCATTTTGAAATCTGATGTTGAAACTTCTTTTCTTTTTTCATTATCAGTTAAGATTAAGTTCTGATATCCCCATAGCTATTCTCTACTACTGCTGACATGTCAGACATCTGACAAAACAGTTAAAATATTGTCACTGCTATTTTTATTTTATTTGTTTTACATTGTGAATGGCAGGTGCTAATTAGTTCTGATAAAAACATCTAAACTTATCTTCCTAGCTGAGAGGGTCTCCTGTTTGTGCTGCAATGAAAAACAGTTTTATAAAACCATCAAACATAAAAACAGGCACCTGTCAACCTAACGTGCTTCACTCATTACACAACATACAATATTCACCATGGAGAAAGCAGGGCTCCAACTGACAAAACTTCATTACAGTTTTTAATTACTTCAGATTCTTCCCAAACACATAACAGTCAATATTGCTAGCATGGAGGCCACATGCCCTGCAGAATGCAGATCATCATCAAATGAGTATATTGTGATGACTTTAAATTGAAAGAGACAAGGCAGCAGAGCTAATGCAGTTCAGAAAGACAGAGGGCACAAAACTGATTTTCCTGCAGACTCATGATTATTTACAAGTTCAGATCTAAGACCCATATTCATTGCATTTGGCCTACACTGTGATATTATAAAGTTAAGTAAAGCAGTGGCAATGTTTTTTAACGGAAGCAGTTGAGACCCAGTGGGTGCGTCTACACATGCAACTAGTGTGCCTCAATAAACTCTGACAGTTCACGCCGGGGTCAGCTGTTCCCGAGAGCAATGCCTTTACGTGCTCCTGGGACTGCAGCAGTTTGAGCTGGGGTGGAGCAACCCTGGGCTGACAGCAGGCTTAGGGGGTCAGCCCTGCACTCCGGGACCACATCCAGATGAGCGTAGCTGTGCGGTATGTGGCACTGCAGACCCATCTGTGGCACCACACACTGCACATTCAGACATTCCCTACACTACCACCTTGCAGAGTGTGTGTGTGTGGGTTGACCCTGGGAGATGCTGGGGTCAAAAAAACCTGTGCAGAAAAAAGCAGGGTGATACACGTGGCAGCAATGCATGCCACCCAAAACCGGAGCCTGGCCAGCCGCTGGAGCCACACTTTGGCAGCCAGCCAGGCTCCCAGCTTCGGAAGTGCTGTGGCTGCAACTTCCCTGGCCCCCAGGATCCCAGGTAAGGATGCTGGGCGAGCAGAGTTGCTGGCTCCACCCTGTCCTACACTATGGGGGGTAACCTGCCATGCACCAGAGGATGTGTGGCATAGGCATTCCCCAGGGACAAGGAGCAGCAGCACAAGGTGTTTGCTTCTTGTCCCCAGGGAAACAAACATCTGCGTTCATGTGGACATGGTCTGGGTGGTGATGTCAGGCAGCAGAAGGGCTGGCTGGGGCATGAGAGTGCCCAACATGCAGAACTGGAAGACTGATCCCCGAGCCTGCTGCCAGCCTGGGGCTGCTCCGCATGGCTCAAAGTCCTGTGGTCCCAGTCACCATCTACACATGCTTTCTGAACAGTAAATGACTCCTCTGTAAGTGTACCAGTGGAGTGTAACAGTACTATCTTACAGTGGAGTTTAATTAATTTACTGTGCCCTAATGCTGGCGCACATGTAGACGGTGATGCTTTACTGCAGAGTTAATTAGTGAACTCTGCAGTAAACTGCATGTGTAGATGCACCCAGTCACAACTATCACAAATGGAAGAGGCAACCCTATGCCTTTATTTCCATGGCAACGATTTGTTTTTCTCTCTGTCCTGGTAAAACCTTTTTGACTTATATCAAATTAACACAGACACAAACATTACAAATATAAGAAGATTAATACATCTGCTTATCCCTCCAAAATGATCCACTTTTGATTGAAGGTCATTTAATGTCTTTCAATTCTGAATTTGGCAGTTAGCTAAAGCCATGATTAAGATGCTGGTTTGTGGATCGGTGAATGTTTGATAATTTAGAACAAAAAACCCATTCATGTCAGGCATTTATATTGGG
The DNA here is from genome assembly GCF_001723915.1 of Gavialis gangeticus. Classification (NCBI taxonomy): domain Eukaryota; kingdom Metazoa; phylum Chordata; order Crocodylia; family Gavialidae; genus Gavialis; species Gavialis gangeticus. The sequence continues at coordinate 5,450,642 of NW_017729025.1, read as the reverse complement.
ATTTGACATGGGTATCTCTACCCACATTTCATAAATGTGCTGGTTGTGTGTAAAAACTTGGAGTACGGCTATATCAACACAAGGGATACTATGATAGGAGAGGGTTTTTTTTAGAGAAATAATCAGCTCACAGAGTATGTGGATTCAAGTATCTGATATCTCCATGATGGGGTTCAAAGGAAACATGACCTTTGTGTGGGAAGGAGCCTGGTAATCCCATGGTTTCTGCTGGGTACCTGTAGGGATCAGGAAGATGTTTGCTGTTTATGAATGCTTTATTTGGCCACAACCAGAAGAGAGAGTTGTGCTATAGGCCACTGATGCTCCTACTACTCAGAAACCTCTAGGGTGAAGTTATACATTACACACAGACCACACTAGATCAGTGGAAAGGTAAGTGGTGGTAAAGTTAGAATGTGCTTTGAGCAATCTCATCTTAAGGGGTAATATTATTTCCTGCCTGCAAAACTCCGACCTGCTACTAAAGCAGGCACAGGCCAACTCCAGCCTGTGGGACTGATTAGGCTCATGGCATACTCCATTTCCCAGAAGCCCCTGCCCACATCACTGCAGCTGGTATCCATGGAGACCCCAGAAGCAGCAGGGCCATGATAGTGTGGGACCAGGGTTTCCATGGAGACCAGTCCCAGCAGCGCTGGCAGGGTGTATAGGTGGGCGAGTCGCTGCTCCAGGGCTGGGATCTTGCAGCGGTGATAGTGTGGTCTGAAGCCGGAGCAGAGCTGCGATCCACTACTTGCACACCTCAGGCAGGGGTGTGCAGGTAGATCATGGCCCTGCCTGGGCTCCAGACCATGCTGTCACTGCTGCAAGACCCCAGTCCCAGCCCTAGAGCAGCTCCCTGCACAGCTGCTCACCCTGCCATTGCTGCTGGGGCCGTCTCCATGGAAACCGTGGCCCTGCATGGTCACACTACTGCCACTGCTAGGGTTTCTATGGAAACTAGCCATAGTAACGTAGGCAAAGGCTGCTGGGAAATGGAATCTGGCTGCCAGCTGGATCCGCCATTTTGCCCACCCTGGCACTAGAGGGCTGGCAAGCAGGGGAGTGGCTAGGAGCCTGAACATATGGGCTATATCTCTGTTTTAGGTGAGTTGTTGGGAGCAGAACATCCTGGGATGCTGGAGAAATAGAAGTCAGTCATATTATTTACATGGAGCAGACTGAAGTTACTCTAATATGAACTAGGTAGCACAGCCCAGAGTTAACTCATGCCTGAAGTGGCATAACTTTGAGATACTCAGGGGGCACTTAGCATGAGGTAATGAGCTTTAACATGTGGACACTCATATTTTAAGTGGCCTTAGTATGGTCTAAGTATACCTTCTTCCTAAGGCACCTGGCTGGCGAATCCTGCTTTGGGTCTAACCAATTGCAAGATTTAGAGGTCAGGAAGGATTTATGGTCCTGGGTTATGCTGGCAAGGACTGTGCAGGAGTGGTGATAGGAGGCTATTTTTTCCTTTTTCTGAAGCACAGGCTATGCTCCTCTTCCCAGGATAACCTGAGCATATATTAACTTAACATACTCCCTGCAATTGCCTCCCCTTCCTCTTCACCTCTAGATTTTGTGCAGCCGGGATGGGTGAGACAGCTCCAAGTGGACAAACTTGGAGCTTGTTCTGGACAAACCAGAACAATGACCCATGAATGCAGGAGTTTTGGCTCAGTTCAGGCCTACTTCAATCATACGTTCCTGTATATGAAACACAATGCTTTCTGGGTTTCCAACTTGTAAATATGACTACTACCTACATGTATTTCTATTCCTTAGAAATATTCCAGAAGTTTTACAGTTTTCTAGAACAGAGTTTATTTTTTGTGCTGACCTTTGGAATGGAAAGAATACTTACAGAAAGCACATTTTTTTTCCTGATGAATATTCACCTAAAAATATAGGTTGAGGGTGGCCAAACCTGTTCAGGAATTTATGCCAAAACTGGCAAACTTGTCGGCCAAAAATAAAATAAAAAACAAGTTTCATTTTTACATGTTCTGAAAGTGTTCTGCTTCAGAATAGCATAGCATTTGGGAAGTGGTCAACCTGTTTAACATTTAGTTCAATGAAATGTCTTAGTTTACCCAAAATGATCTGGGGGGGTCTTACTTTTCGGCTGCACTGAAAAAGCAAACAAAAATATTTCAGGTTAATTCAAAACAATTTTTAACCACTATTTTCCCTACAGCCACTGAAACAAGAAAAGAAAACAACGGTTTGCACTGCTCTACTTACTTGATACACCTCATCATTTGGGGTAAATGTTTCAAAAACCTGTAAGCCACATAGAAGCTTAAATGCAATGAACAGCAAAGACATGACTACATGAAGGCATTATACACAGACATATGTTGTGAGACTGACTGCAGTCACTGAGCTGCCTGGGAAATTGTCAGTGTCACCAGTATAAACAGGCCTGTTAATTAACAGTACAAGCCTTGACATGAATAGCTTATTATCCAGGCTACTCATTTGTACCGTCACGTTCACTCAAGGAGGGCAAGCACCAAAATCCAGAATGAAAACCAATGGCAAACTCTCATGGCAAATTTTAGCCATAGGCAACCGTCATTCCTGTGAATCATGGTGTATGGGTAAGAAGTCTAGTCACCAAGACCTTTGATGCATACACGTAGGCAAGAGGATGGAGGAGTGGAGGCTAAACAAGACCTTCCATGCCCACTTTAGACCACTGAGACAGAGAAAGGCAACCCAAGTAAGGTGCAGGGCCCAGGGCAAATCAATCTGTGCAGGGCCCTGACCCTGGACATGAGGAAGCCAGCGGTGGATTCAGCAGCGGGGGGTGGGGGGGAGGAAGGATGCCAAGTGGCCAGATGTGAAGCCAGTGGCAGTGCAGAATCACCGTGGCTGCTCTGCCCATGTCCGTGGGGCCCCCAAAGTGTGGGGCCCAGGTTGGTCACCCCGATTCACCCCCCCGCCCTTGGGACAGCCCTGGAGACAGAATCCAGACATTCAGTGCCTCAATGGTTGTAGCTTTTAGAATATTATAGAATTATACAGTGTGTCTACTATGTGCTTTGCAAGACAGTTGAGTCCCATATACCCTGTTCTGTTGTCCCCTGCAATGCATGATAGAGCTCATCTACCTGCAGATGAAATACACTGATGAATACACTAAATTACATTACGTGCAAATTTCCTTTAATGCTGGAAAGTATGATTGAGAACGGAGCATCACAAAGCCTGAACAAAACCAAAAACATTCAATGCCTGTGAACTCCAAAAGAGAGATAACCATCTAACACAGCTGGATGGATAGGCAGTGATTTTATAGCACAATATGTTAATCTCCTATAAGTGGTTTAGGAGCCTAGGCCCAATCTTCAGAAGCACCAAGGTGCTTAAGGGGATATCAGATATAAGATATAGGTTCATAATTCAGTCTGGGTCAAGCATGGGTGACTCTGGGTGCCACCTGACTCTGGGGGGGCACCAGCTATTGGTCACTGACCAGTAAGGGGAGGGGAGTCCCCCAGTGGCCAATCTCCGACCCTGGAAGTGCCGGCAGCAAAACTGGAAGTGCCGCTAGCACTCCCCACTCCTGGCTGGCGAGGGGTAATCTTGGGGGTGGGGGCATGTGCCCCCCCTACACATCACCATAAGCTTTGGAATTAACAGTCACGATCACTGAAGGATTGGTGTGCTCCCTTCCTATCTCTCTGTTGACCATGGTCCGGGATGGGATTTAAGACCCCTGGTCTCAGTGCTTCCTTGGTGCCTGGCTTCAGGGGGTTCCCTGCTCAGCATCCTGATATTCTGGATTATGCTTTGAGGACACAGGAAAGTCTCCCCTGAGGTTCTCAGTTCCACGCTGGGGCAGGTACCTAAGAGCATAGGTGTTGCAAAGATCACAACAGCAGCTCCTTTCTGGATCTGGGCCCCAGGCCCTTTTGAACATTCTTCCTTATCTTCCTTTGCAGAGCTTGACTTTCTGTGGGAGGAGCTCTGTAACTGATTCAGGTGCTTCTGAGCACTTTACCCATAACCACCTACTGACATGCCTCCCCAGACAGGTAGGACAACTCATTTTTAAAGCACTGAGGCTAAGCATCATGTGTAGCCCCTCTACGATACATTTAGGCTTTTGCCACTGAGGTCCCACAATAGGTATAGGGAGCTACGCATGTGGATCTCCATGCCTGGAAAGCTTAGAGGCCTGAAGAAGGAGATTAGCTCCACATTTTTATAACTCATATAAAGTTGGGACCTGTTTTTTCAAACAGTTTTAGGGGGAGTTGTTTTAGTTCACCCAAGGCTGTCTTCCCAGCTTGGAGACAGGTGATATGCATTTACAGAACTCTGTTTCACCCTGGATGGCAAGGTGAGACACTTTATAAACTGGTTAGGGGGGATCAGCAGGTGCTGGGGGAGTCCCTGTTCCCCCGAGCGCCGCAAGGAGTGACCAGGAACAATGGTCACAAGCTGGCGGAGGGAAGGTTTAAGTTGGACATTAGGAGGTGCTACTTCACAGTCAGGGTGGCTAGGGTCTGGAACCAGCTTCCAAGTGAGGTGGTGCAGGCTCCCACCCTGGGGGGTTTTAAGAGGAGGTTGGATGACCACCTTACTGGGGTCATTTGACCCCAGTGCTCTTTGTGTCATGGCAGGGGGGCGGGCCTGAGGATCTGCTCAGGTCCCTTCCGACCCTAGAAACTATGAAACTATCATGTAAACTGCAGAGCTTTGAGAAGAAATTCATTCGTTCTCTGGGCATTTATTATTGTTACCTGGTATCTAACCTACAGTTAACTTTATACAACATACTAAAGTGTTAATATTCCAAATTAGGGAAGGCATTAGATTGACATTTTAGTCATGTTAATGTTTAAAGTTTAGCAATCTCAGTTCACTGGTGTAAAATAGAAAGGGCATAGCAGCTTCCTGGCATGAGTGAAAAGGCACTGTGAAAAAAAACTGGCATGTGCTGAAATGTTCTGCCATGTGATAAAAATACCTTTTCACTGCTGCCGATGAAAGGGTATTACCAGCTTATAGTCTGACTGTTTGTTGAGAAATAAACTGGTACTATATCCTGTAAAATGTTTCAGCATATAGATTTTTTGAGAAACCAATTCAATGAAGCAATGAAATATTGATTGTTTTATATGCAGTTATGTGTATGAAGAATAAATGACTCCTTAATTCATTATACTTGGTCCACTGATTGCAACCACAAATTTCTGCATCAAGTCAAAGAGGCAGGCAAGCATATCTTCAGTTAATGACAACTGAGTTAAAATGCAAATGAATGTATTGTTTCACAATGACAGTGTCTTTGACATTCTTTAAATCCATTAACTTAGAAGCTATAATAATAATAGTAATAAAATCGAAACTTGCCCATTCCATTTTGATTTCTTCATAAAAAAATTAAGTGATGTTTTTTGAAAAATATTTCTGATTTGAATGCATGCTCAAGACAAAGTTCCTTCATACTGTTTAAGTTTAATCATCTTTTTTTGTTTATGAAGCAGCTGTTACATTTCATTTATATCTTTGCTCTGTATTGTAATTACAGTTGCTTTACTTTAAACAAAGCTGGCCAGGTTACAGAGCTAGGATATTCCCCATATGTAGTCCAAAGCGATGGGAGTGAAATGTTCCTATCTGACAAGTTCCAGTTATTCAGAGGAACAGAACAAAACCAGAACTTTAGTCCAAGCTACTCTATGATTTTGATTTGTTTGGTTTTTCAGTATGTATCATCTAATATCATGCTTTGCAACGTTTCTGTTACAAATTGTTTTCACATCCAAACCCTGGAACTGTTATCACCTTGGATATGGTATGAATACTAAATTTACTTCTTGATCCGAGTTGGTTTTCACAAGAATGATGGCTAGAAAATGGTATTTAGAAATTTGCTTTTAGGGATTGGCTTCTAGGTTAACTGATTACTAAAAGCCTG
>NW_017729025.1:5444427-5444690 GCF_001723915.1 Gavialis gangeticus | reverse complement strand
CTGTCCCCCAGGCTGCCTGAATCCAAATCCGAAGCAAATACCAGCCACTTCACACAGGGCTACCAGTTGCCTCCCTTCAGTTATGCTACTGCTTCAGTAAACTAATAGTCTCTGGTAAAGGTGACCTCAAGCATCCTGCCTTCTACCTCAGAAGCAGCGTGCTTTGGATGTGCTAATAGGACGTCTACGTTAAATAACTTACTAGAATAGTTGCGGTTACACTGCCTTTAATTTAGGTAGCTTATAACTTTGGCAAGTTTGCC
>NW_017729025.1:5435643-5439427 GCF_001723915.1 Gavialis gangeticus | reverse complement strand
TTCTTGATCCGAGTTGGTTTTCACAAGAATGATGGCTAGAAAATGGTATTTAGAAATTTGCTTTTAGGGATTGGCTTCTAGGTTAACTGATTACTAAAAGCCTGTTTGTGACAAAGTTTGACAGCAATCAAGGCAGACACTGTGTCTGAAGGCCAAGGGACAAACAGGTTGGGAAATTTTCATACTGTTCCCTGAAAATCCATAGCAAAGATAAGGGACTCTGCAGCATTGGTGCCAGGTTACAGTGCCCAGCTGCAGAGCCCCTGGGAGTTCCAGTTTTGGTAGATGGACCAAATTAGGAGGCCAGGCATAGCCAAATTAAGACACTGGTAAATGACCAGATTAAGATGGGTGAATGTGATGGCTTTTTAAAACAAAGAAATATGCTGACAGAACAGAACATGGACAATATGACAACCACAGGGAAAACAATCAGTGGTGCCTGGCAATGAAAAGTCGTCAGAAGAGAAAGAATACAGAAGGCATCTTCGAGAGGGGAGGAACCTGAAGCCACCATGGACAGAGGGTGCACCACCTGCCTATCTCACCCACCCCATCGGGGGGAGGTGGTCCTTGGTCCTCGACCTCCGAGACTGCTGACGTGCAAAAAACAACCACAGAGTGAAGCTTGCATACTGGCCAGGCATACCTTTCCTCTGTGAGCCTTGGAACTGGTAGATAAATACAAATTGGGGTGGGGGGGCAGTATTTTGTTTGCTTTGCTTGCATTACTCTTATCTGCTATCACTGTGCATCAATAAAATTTACCTATTACCGAATGGAAGAAGTTGTGGTCAGTCTGAGGGTTTGCATCCGCCTAGAACAAGGTTTCTGGGTCAGAAATCCAGTGCCTACAAAGAATATCTGCTCAGTTACTAGGTGTCAAGTCAACACAAACCAAGCAGTCAAATTCAGCATATACAGGCCTAATTCTCTGGGAGTCCATGGAGATGTGCAATGACTACACAGTGGCCCAACACTCCTCTGCTCTTCAGCTCCTTGTCGGTAAAATGAAGGTAACAGCATTGCTATAACTAAGAGTTACAGAGCTGTGCAAATACCAAAACAATGACAGACATGTCTTCTTGAATGTCTAAGTCCCAGGGAGGTGGAAAAAGTGGTTCTTACAGTCTTTTGTCCTCTATATATTTCCATGCAGTCCTAAATATTTTAATGGCTGTTTACAGGAACAATCCTATCAAGCTTGGTGACAAACTAAAGCTGAGCTGCAACCCGCAATGAGATAAAGACCACAAACACAAAAGCACATAATCTCCATTCTGCCATCCTGGTCCTTCTAATCTGCGCATTAAGCAAAATTTAATTGAGAGTTTATGCAATGTATTATGTAAGGCATAGCCAGTAAAGTTGCATTGTTTTGTATTATTTGCCTCATTAGACAAATGCTAGAGGATTTTCTGCAACCTCCTTGCTTATTATGTAGTTCCCCTGGAAAATCAAAATCCACTGATGATTATTTTTCCAGCATTCAGACTCACAGGTCATGGGTCTGATATCCAGATGGGGATAATTCTGTGCTGATGCAACAGAACCATCTGGCACTGGTTCCCCTCTCCAAGGACTACAGCGTTGTTTACCTTTATGACCGGAGTAGCCATTTCATACCTTCTGGTTTAACCCAGCCCCATATAGGGTGGTTAGAATAATGTTGCACGGAGTCAAACAACCAATTTAATATATTTGAGTCTGTGTTTATAGAATAGGGTGACATTATATGCACATCTAACCCAAAAATGAACATTTAGGCTAGGTACAGACATTCAAAAAGCCTGAGAAATCAATCTAAGTTATGTGGTTTGCTGTAAGTGGTACAGTTTAGATCAGTAGCAAAAAGAACACACATTTGCCCTTTGGTGGGGGTGGGAGTAAAACTTACACCAGGTTCCACCATTTTTAAATCAAACTATGTGTGCCAAACTTCTGTTCTATTATAGGTATAGACCAGTTTTTGATCACTTCTACTGGGTAAAAGTGTAAAGTCTGTACTAGGCACTGTTTCAGGCACTTAGGGTGTTGAAAAAAATGCAGCTCCCAGCTATAACTCAGAACGATTTCTGCAAAGTGTTCCAAGTTACAATGTTACCCCAGACCAAACAGAAGTTCACCGCTGGTTCTGGGGTGGAGGGAAAGGAAGGGGAGGGGAGGGGAATCTCGGTTCAGGCTGCAGGTTTCCATAGCAATGGCCACAGTTCTCTGCCAGTGCTCACTGTTTTCAGAATGGGAGGGGAGAAAGGCAGTGGACAGAGCTCATTCTTGGGGATCCCCAACCAGTGCTGAAGGGAGGGGTGAGTGAATTGAAGCCCCCCCACCTTTGGGGGTGGGGTTCCAATACACCTGCCCCACCCTCGGCGTGGGGGAGGAGAAGAAGTGGCTGAAAAAGCCCCAGACTGAACTCCCTCCACTGTCTTTCCCCACTCCCATTCTGAAAACAGTGACAGGCTGAGAGCTCTGGAGACATAAGCTGCAGAAGACGCTCCATTCTTAAATGCCTTTATCTGATACCTCATGCAATACAAGGTGGCAAAGGCCTGCAGCAAGGCAGCAGCCCTGGACTTCAGGAGGGCGGACTTCAACAAGGTGAGGAGACCAGTGGGGGAGGCACTGAGGTCCCCAAGCAGGGGGCAGTTGGGTGTTCAGGAAGAGTGCTTGTTCCTTAAGGAGACAATCCTCCAAGCCCAAAGGGAAGTAATCCCAACATGGATCAAAGGGGGCAAGAGGGTGCAAAGGCCCCCAAGTCTCACCAAAAGCATCTGGGAAAGTCTCCAAGCTAAAAAGGAGATGTACACCCATCAGAAGGGAGGGGCCATCATCAGAGAGGACTATACCTCTGTTGTTCTGGATTGAAGGGGGGCAGTCAGGAAGGCCAAGGCAGAGATGGAACTGGGACTAGCAACCCAGATCAAGCACAACAAGAAGTCCTTTTTTAAATACATAAGGGTAAAAAGAAGGTACCAGATAATGTGGGGACTCTGCAGAACATGCTAGGAAATCTGGTCGTCGCACCAGACAGCAAAGCTGACTTATTTAACAATTTTTTTGCCTCCATATTTCTGAGGAGGCACCTGGTCATCTCCCCCACTGCAACCCCTGCAGCCCCTGTGAGCACCACACCCAAGCCTAGGTCAGCGAGGACCTAGTCAGGAAACTTCTGGAGGGACTGGACATAGTTAAATCAGCAGGTCCTGACGATCTTCACCCCAGAGTGCTGAGGGAACTAGCAGAGGTTATTGCAGGACCTCTGGCACGGCTTTACGAGCACTTGTGGTGCTCGGGCGATGTGCCGGATGACTGGCAAAGGGCCAATATGGTCCTCATCTTCAAAAAAGGGAGGAAAGAGGACCCAGGTAACTATAGTCCAGTGAGTCTTACCTCAGTCCTGGGGATAGATTTTTGACAAAATTATCCTGGTGCATGTCCACGAGGGGCCAGCAAGAGAGACTATGCTCAGGGGCAACCAACATGGGTTCATTAGGGGCAGGTCTTGTCAGACCAACCTGGTGACCTTTTATGACCAGGGCACCAAATCCTTAGATGCAGGGGTAGCAGTGGATATAATCTTTCTGGAATTTAGGAAGGCCTTCAACACTGTCTCTCACCCCGTTCTCATTAAGAAACTGGGGGGCTGTGGTGTCGACACCCACACCGTCAAATGGGTCACTAACTGGCTGTTAGGCCGCACCTAGAGAGTGGTGGTAGATGGGTCTTATTCGACCTGGAGGGATGTGGGCAGTGGGGTCCCCCAGGGCTTGGTCCTCAGGCCTGC
>NW_017729025.1:5430404-5430643 GCF_001723915.1 Gavialis gangeticus | reverse complement strand
GATCTAGACAGGTTACAGGGGTGAGCTGATGGGAACAGGATGGGGTTCAACACTGACAAGTGCAGGGTAATGCACCTGGGGAGGAAGAACCAACACCATACCTACAGGCTGGGGAACTCCTTTCTCATCAGTGCTGAGGCAGAAAAGGATCTTGGAATCATCATTGATGCCACAATGACCATAGGCCGGGAGTGTGAGGATGCAGTCAGGAAGGCCAGCCGTACCTTGTCATGCATCCA
>NW_017729025.1:5428411-5430393 GCF_001723915.1 Gavialis gangeticus | reverse complement strand
TTTGGTCACAGCTATAAACTGCTTTCTGTGGCCAGATTGGATGGAAACTGTCACTTCTGTGCGCACTCTTAGAGCTCAGCTTTTTACAGCTGCACAGAAAAAGCAATTATACTTCTGCAGAGAAATGCCACAAAGAAACCAGGAAATTAGATAACATATACATAATGAGCACAGCTTGTCTGTCTCGTTAGCTGTTTAGGGGCATGAACAGATCTTCCCATGCTTGTAGAAAACCTAGCACAACAACAATGATACGGTATTTGTATTTCACAGTGCACTTAGGAACCCCGAGTCAGGCCCAGGACCCCTATGTATTTGGTTTTTTACAAACACAGAACAGTCAGCCTATGGTGATGGTCCTGAATGGGTATTACATTAAACATTTCATTAGAAATGCTTAGACTGGATAATTGATTTAACCCATGCATTGATGACAGTTGCAGGACTTGATCTCCAAACCAAACAGTACATAAGACACTGTTCCCTTCAACCTCCAATAACTGGTGGAACAGAGTCAGGGAAACTGAACATTTCTTCACCGTACCCAGTAGGATGTCCCTTTAACATCTGCAGTCAGAGCTGTTTTGTCAGGACTTGCATAATCAAGGAAGCCTGATGCCACAAGCAGTTGGATGGGAAAATCCAGACTCTTCAGATCATGCTCAGCAGGAGAAGCTCTTTGGTCTGAGTCAGTTTAGGAACCATATCCCAGCAAGGTGCAGAGCACGCAGTGCTGCTAAAAGTAAAATCTTTTGGATGAAAAGTAAGGACAAGACCAGGACCACTATAGCTCAGCGAATATCAGAGCCCCTTTTACTATGTAATGGGCACATCTACACAAGATGCTTACTGTGCATTAGCCTAATAACACTGCACTGCACAGTTATTAACTGTGCTAATAGTCTAACGTGCAGTGTTATTAGGCTAATGTGCAGAAAGCATCACTAAAAAACCGTGCACTGGTGCTACTGCATAGTAACTCTAGCTACTGTGCATTCAGTTAGCACCTGTTATTAGAGGTACTAAGCTAACTGTGCAGTAACTAAGGCACATTAATGAACATGTAGATGCACCCAGTGAGTCTTAACCCTGCTGCTCTGACCAGATTCAAAGGTTAAGCAAACACATTCTGCTTCCACGAAGTAATCCAAATGATGTAAAAAGTTCTTTACATCTTGCAGCGTGGTATTGAATGCATCTGCCTATCTTCCTTCTGACGGTGGATGAAGCAAACCACCCTGGTACAATAGTCAATAAACTACTCCCTGTATCTTCCAGCGAGAAAGTGCTGCATTGTTGTAAATCCTTCAAATAAAGGAGCAGTACCACCGTGGAAACCCAAGCAGAGTGAACCCCAGCCATATTATTTTGCAGTGAGCACAGCTGGTGTGGTAGAATTGGAGATGCACACACCCATCACTGTCGCAGCTTTCATAGGGTGACACTGCAATTAAGTGATTTTTCTCTTCGTTTTTGAAATGACACCAAAATTATGCTGCAATCTTTGCGAAGCTTGAGAATCCATTTCAAGACTGCAAACTTGGCACTTTCCCAAATCAGTTTATTCAAATTTAAAGGATAAAAAAGACCATTGACTATCCATAGTTCCAAGGGGGAGTTGATATTGTTCTTTTGCTATTGCCACACCTCCAGAGGATAATTCTGTAATTTTTAACTTATGAAGGATTTTTTATTTTTTTTAGAGGAAGTCATCTCTCTCTGACTGCAACACAAAAACTGACATTTGTATAATAGAGAAATTATTCTGAGATTCCTGTTTAAGCCCTTCAAGATGTCAGGCCCCAGCTCCATGCAATGCCTAACGATTGGGGAGACCATGAATCGATACACATATTGCTCTTCAACCGCTTTATTCAAAATGGAGACAGCTTCAGGCCAGCTCCAACAAACAGGGGACCTGCCACGAACATTAGTTCCTTCCATATTTATACACCTTGGTTTATGTTTATTAAAATTTATCC
>NW_017729025.1:5383101-5423411 GCF_001723915.1 Gavialis gangeticus | reverse complement strand
GAACATTAGTTCCTTCCATATTTATACACCTTGGTTTATGTTTATTAAAATTTATCCCACCTTTGTCCCTCCTTTGTTCCACCCTTATTCCTTCCCATCTTAAGCTTCGCCTCTGTTTACTGTTTATTTCATTAGCATGGAATTACCTATGTATTTCACTTATTTACATGTCTTTTTGCTATGAGCGCATGCCTAAGACCCTGACCCTGGCTTCTCTTGTGGTTTCTTGATGATTTCCTCACCATCTCCAAGCTCTTACTTCTGCTTTATCTCCTAATGATAGCTGGTGGTCTGCATCCTGTCTTTCTTACACAATGAGCTATGTATCTTACAACAAAACTATACCGTTAGGAAAATGCTTGCCTAAGCATCTTGCAATGTTACTTTGAACATACCATTTTGCCTTGTGGTTAGAAGCTTTGCTAGGCCACAGGTTATAGCCTTTTATTCAGCTGTAAATCCAATGCTCCCCAAGATTCAAATACTGTCACCCTAACAAAGATTACTGGGTCAAACCATAGGTCCATCTTCCCCAGTATCCTGTGTCACGCAGTGGCAGAGAGTGGATGCTGCAAGGGAGAGTGAACAGGGTATGACCAGTTTTTTTCCCCACTGTTCATAGGTGACTGGTAGGGGGTGTACGTGCCCCCTCCCGATGGGGCTGGTGCCCCCCCTGACAGCTGACACTGATGCTGTCAGTAGGGCTGGTGCCCCCTGTTACAGAGTAGGTGGCTTCTGCGGGTGCTCCCCCAGGCTCACGAGGCACCAGTCACTCAGGCCACTGCTCCTCTCTCAATTGCAACCTCCAACATTTAAGGTCCAGGAAGTTCTAATTCAGAGGGTGTGCCCCTAACTCATGTGACTCAATAGCTACCGATGCCCCTTTCCTCCAAGAACGTGTCCAATCCCTTTTTTTGAATCTGGTTAAACTGTCAGCTCCCACTTCTTGTGGCAATGAGTTCCACACTTGAATTACATGCTATGTGAAAAAAAAAATGTATTTTTGTTACCTCTGTGTACATCAAAGTAAAATGACTAACATTATCTGATAGCAAAAGTCCATCATAAAGATCCATAACTCCCTAAAATAGTAGAATGAGCTTCAATGGAGCAACAGAATTGAAAGTATTGGGCAAGTAAAAATGGCACTGAAATTCACTTTACTATGTCTAAAAGAAAATACATTTGTATCTAAAAATCAGCAGCAACATATCCACAATTCAGGACCCATCTCAAGCTTTCAACACCACAATCTGGTGAAGATGCTTTTATCAAGTAGCCTGGCATGGCACCATTTTCTCTGAATTAATCTGTAGAATGGCAGGTAGTACGTTCTCGTCACTATTAAATTAATTGATTTTTTATGATTTCTTAAAGCTGTTTATGAACAACTGCTCTACCACACTGAATAATTACATGGTAACAAATTAATGAACACAGTGGGAATCAAAAAGACAAAATAAAGTCCTTTTAAGTATAGCGGATGCAAGCTTCAATACTCAGTCAATACTGTAAACAGCTAAGGTTGTCTTAGTAAATGAACTGGAAAAATAAGACTGCATTATAAGCAAACTTCATGAGTCTCTTGCATAAATCTATCAGGGACTAATAATGCAGTAAGGCAATTGGATGATGTTGATGTGTATTTTCATGCAAGTAAGACAACTCATCGTTTTTAAATAGGTCAGCTCTCAAATATTAATATTTTCCCTATGACATTGCTTAAATATTGCACAAAATTACTGTACAGAAGAAACAGCCACTAGATTTTTAATGAAGTTCTCGAAGTGTGAATGTTTTATTTTCAATCAGTCTGGAAACACAGCTGCATTACATTACTGGTTTGTTTACCAATGAATGAGAATATGATTTTTATTCATTTAAAACACAGATATATTTAAATCAGAGGTTGAAGTGCTTTCTGAAACAAAGAAACAGATAAAATTCTCCAGTCCATGGCAAAGAAGCTATGCTGTTCATTAGGGGGAAATTCACCGTCAATCCAGCATCTGATCATTATAATAATGCATTATTTGAGATAAGTGCATATCCATTTACACTAGTTAATGAACTGTAATACTTGCTACAGAGTAGTCACACCTAGAATACTAGGAACACGCACAATTAAAGGAACATGGATACAATTAAGCTTTAAAAGGCCCCTCCAATCGCGCTGACCATCTGAATTTTTGTGCCACAACTGAAAAGTTACATGGACCTTTCAAAAGTACTGTAAGCCTCCGTTACGACAAACACAGCTGCCTGAATATAAATAGTAGCTTGCTGTACAATGATTTAGGGGGTTTTATAGTTCCTGGGACTAGTCAGGAATATTCCAACTTTTTTTTAATGATAAGCAAGGCCTTTCATGGGAATGTCTGTACCAGTTTCCACAAGTTTGAAAATTGTGAGGGCGGAGGGGATGAGAAAGCGAGGGGCTCTTATCCCCCCTCAGACTGGCCAATAGTTCAGACATTCACCTGGGACAATGGAGACCCAGTTTGACATCGCTACTCCAAGGAATATTTAAATAACGTGGAACAACTCCAACCCAACCCAGAACACAGACTAGCCTGGTTTCTGGAGTACATCCTAGACAGTAGGAGACAATGGCTCAAGTCCCTGGATGAGATCAGGCAGAACGCAGGGTTGAATTTTGCTTTCCAGTACCCAGGGTGAGCCTTCTAAGCAGACGGTTATCGCTTATTTTGGGACCACTTGAGAAGGTCTTTGTCTTCTCTTGCTACTGAATCAGAAAACTTGCATTTGAAGAAAGGAAAAAGCACTCTATTACTTAACACCCATTCAAAGTTACGACTAAATATGACTATTTCTGTGAGTAGTGACTAGAGACCCCAGCAGAGACTGGGGGTCCATTGGGCAAGGGGACCTGCAAACACACATTAAGAATGAGGCCACCATGATGTGAAAAGCTTACAATTACAGCTTACCATTTCACAGAAACCTCCCTTTGGGAAGTCACTGGGGCCATTTAGGTGGAAGATGTCATACATGGCAGAAGGTTTATGGAAGCTTCAAGCTTGTTACTAACAGTATTGAACATAATTGTTGTTTGCTGCCAAGTTCTTCTTCTTTCTTTTTTACCCAAACACCTGGGCTGACAATCCAGGTGAGGTGCCCTATGAGAGGAGGCTCACTTCAGAGATCATCAGAACTTCCTGGTTCTTAGCAGATGTGGAGATATCCAGTAAGGTGGAGACCCCCCAAAACCAACATCTTTCTCATGATCCTGTAAGTATGTCCATTTTGGGTGAAACTAGTAAATGCAAAGAATATTCCAAGCCTGGTCAAGGACAAAATGTTAACCGCATTGTTTCCACCACCGACGAAAGGCCACAATCTGTTTGAGGAGGTCACGCATGTTTCACTGGCTTTGATTTTGTCTCAATTCTTTGCCCATCACTGTGCTGCACCTTAATGCAGAGGTTCCCAACCCCCGGGCCATGGCCCAGTACTGGGCGGTGAAGGGCTGGCTGCCGATCTGCAAAAATGTTGGCTCCTGGACCGGAGATCTGGAAGTGACTGGCATACTGTGGACTGGCAATCCTTTTTAATATTGAGTATAAAAGAAAGGTCGGCTGCCGGTCTGCAGTATGCCGGTCACTTCTGGACTGCAGTATGCTGGTCCACAGTTTGCTGGTCCGCGGTCTAAAAAGGTTGGGAACCACTGCCTTGATGAATCCCCCAGGTTTAACTCAAATTAAAACTCCCTCTTCATCGGAGTAAGAATTAATATGCAAACTGCTGTTGAAAAGCTGCAGCAAACACCTACATATCAGAACAAGAAGAAACAAGTAAAACCCCTTTGCACCTCTCCACACATCTAGGGACACGGTTCCTTGTGGTCAGGCATCATGACAGCCACAGACCAGGGAAATGCTGTCACCAGGTCAACATCCCCTCCACCTACATATCTCACATCTGTTAACTCCCATCCCTTCTGATCTTCCCTGCTGCACATCTGCATTTTCAAAGGCCTTCATTTTGCATATTGGTTTCTATTCCACCCAGGAGAGGACGCAACACACCAGCAGACTCTCCCTATGCCTGAATAAGGGTATTTGTGCCCAAAAGCTGGCAAAGAACAATTTTTCCAACTATTTAGTTGGTCTAATAAAAGATATCGCATTTACCCAAAGAACCTTGTCGGCTTATGGACAACTGAGCAATTTTACTGGCAGCTGGGGAACATGGCTTTGAGGTTAACAAAGCATCTCTGAGCTGTGACTAATGCAGAACTTCCCTTACTCCGGAGACAAGTGCTCTCCAGTACCTGGGTGGGAGTCAGATTGCACTAGATTTAACTGGAGATGAATTGTTTCAAGCTCATGTGGGATTCTTGCCCAGCCTCCATTGTTAATTTTCTCCTATGCTGCTGTAGCAGTGGTGGGGAAAAGCACAAGTGCGATGCACCCGTCAAACGTTTTTTGATGGGTAGCAATTTTTGGAAAGTGAAAAGCTGTCTTTAACTTCCGACAGGCAGCCTCCTCTTACATTGCCTGAGAGCAGCGTTGCTCAGCAAGATCCTGGCAAGGTGAAAAGATTGAGCTGTCAAAGAACCGGATCTGGAGATGGCAGGGTACAAATAGGACAGAAGCATTCTCCTCTCTACCTCTCTGCATGTGCCCGCTCCGTCTCAAGTCACTGTCATTCCTACTTCAGAAAAATGCCTGGATATGCTCTTTTCAGTTTGTTTTATATTTAAGTCACTGCAGTGCTGCAAAATCCAAGTTTCCTCCCAGAATATTTCCAGTGCACAAATAATCACAAAAAAATTAAAAAATGAAAAAAAAAAATCATCTGCATTTGAGACGTCGTTACTGCTCCTCTCATTATTTCTGAATAACTGCAGAGATAAGTATAACATCATTGATCTGTATAATAGTTTTGATTTAAAACCACATGTAGAACTTGAAATAATGCATTATGTTGACAGTTTCACAGGGTTAGATTGATTGCCACAGAATTGCCTGTTTGGATTGCACCAATATGAGAGCAGACGCAAAAGTCACGGAAGTCTATAGGAATCTTTCAATTCATTTCAATGGACTTTGGAATAGCCCCATCTAGTCTGAAAGCACATTAGGGGACAACATTTTATGCACGCTAAAATAGCACAGGAACCAAGCACAGACCAAGAAGTCAAGCTAAACTACATTCAAAATCTCATGACTTGCTAATCTTCTGGTGAGCTGTCTCCTTTCATTGTATCTGCTGCCTCAGCCTGGCTTTCTGGAATATTTTTGTGGATGTCCAGACATCATATTCACTCAACACAGTCCAAACTGAGCTCTTGATCTTTCCTTCTAATTCTTGCCCTCTCTATCCCCTTTTTGCAGCCTTCTCTGTCATCCTCACATTCACTCTTAGCTCTGGCTAATGTGTCATTTTTGACTCACTTCTTTCACTTGACCCACAGATTTAGGTCATAGCATCACAGAGAATGAGGGTTCGAAGGGACCTCAGGAAGTTGCATGTAGTCCACTCCCCTGCCCAAAGCAGGACTGGCCCCAACAAGATCATACCAACCAGGACTTTTTGAGCCTACTTATTTCCAAACCAAGCATTTATTTTCCTTACACACATACCCTACCATCGTTGTTTGCCCTCACCATTGCCCACTTCTCTGATGTTCTAGTTTTAGCTTCTACCTGTCTTGGGTTGTGGCCAGTTTTATGTCTATTGGATCAAGTGCCAATATTGTCCCTTGACATATTATTGTTGTTTTAATTTCCCTCCAGTGTATTTTTGTAAGTATACATTTTGTAAGGAGCTATTTTTTCTGGGATAAAGTGATCTGGACCCCAAAAGAAGTGCTTCTTGGGCTACTGGAGAGGAGAAGGTTGCCTGGACAAACCAAGACAAAGATGGCTGGATGATGCAGTATCAGACACACAGAAATTAAGGTGGATAACTGTAGGATGAAGGCACTCAAAGGACAGGAATGGATAAAGATAGTGGAAGAAGCCAAGGACCTCTAGGGCCTATATTGCTAGATTACTGTTATTTTTGTATTTTTATCAGAAGTGACTCTATCCCTCTCAGCCTTTGTTCTGCTAGGCAAACTAGGCAAGTTTGTTCAGTTTCTTCTTTATTAAAATGAGATTTTCCATTCTGCGCCCCTTCTCTCTTCTAGTACCAGCTCATCTTTCTTGAACGTGGGTGACTGAATCATATAGCATATTCTAGATGAGGTCTGAATGGCGGCACTATTTTTTTTCCACGTCTCTCAATACTCTTCTCTATTCCTTTGCTTAGCCCCACTTCTCCTCACCATCATGAGTCATTAGAGAGATGGGCAAGGCATTGACTCTCACATTTTGGGAGAAGCTGGTAATCCTCCAATACTGGCACCCTTGGGAAGAGTGCCAACTACATGCCTCCTTTCCTTTCCACCTGCTCCATGTTCATCTGGAGT
The DNA here is from genome assembly GCF_001723915.1 of Gavialis gangeticus. Lineage (NCBI taxonomy): Eukaryota > Metazoa > Chordata > Crocodylia > Gavialidae > Gavialis > Gavialis gangeticus. Next base: position 5,416,972 of record NW_017729025.1, on the reverse strand, counting down.
TTTTTGCTATGGATAGCAGCTGGTGCACCATGCAAGTCCATGTCGCTTGAGTCTACATCATTCAGGTTTGGATTTGGAATTGGTGGGAACCCCTATTTTTAAGTGTCACGGTTGCCCGGAGCTGGCAAGCCAAGCTCACGGTCGTGGTCACGGTGGGGCGGCCGGGTGGTGGCAAATTGGATACGGAACAGGCGGGATTTTTGGCGTGGAGTTCTGAGGCACGTAATCGTAGTGGTTTTAACCAAAGGTAATTTATTTGACTTACGCTTAGCGGCGTAGGTAGAGTTGCTTTCTTCAGTTACAGTAAATACAAACAACAGAGGGGTCCGTTGGCCCACGGGGTTCTTAAGTGAGCCCTTGCTATCTAGCCGGAGCTAGGGGCGGCTGCTCAACTTAATAGTCCCAGGGCTGGTCAACGGCTCATTTAAGGAACAGGACAAACAACAAAACTGTAACGATGACGAACGGAGACTGAATCGTGACGCCAGTCCAATGGACAAAACGGGTGGTCGAAGGAAAAGCCGAGGTCAGGAGCCGAGAGATGATGCAGCGGAGGGATGAGCCGGATCGTGGTTGATAATGGAAGCCGAGGTCAGTCAAATGCCAGGTAAGTAAAAGCTAGAATCAATGTCGGAGCCGTAGAAGCAATCGAAGTCGGAGTCAAAGCCAGTAAGTTCAGTAATCGGAACAATCGGTACACGAGGAGACGAAATCAAAGGTATGAATCCGCTGTGTGAGATTGTGAGGAGAACCGGGGGACTGACTCCCAAATCGCTCTCTGCCTCGCAGTCTCTGCTAACAGCAGCCTCTGCTACAGACAGCACACGGTCTCTCACCACGCTCTCACTAACGACGCCCACACAACAACCCACACCTTGGTGGGGGCTCACAGGTCTTTATACTAATTTTAGTGGCCAATCAGATCCTATCCTGCAAAGAAATTTCTAGTCAGATTATGTCATGCTGCAGAAAGACTGAGCATGCGCCTGGTCAGGTTTTGTGGGCAACTGAGCATGTGCGAAGCTGAAAAGTAGGTCACGGATGACTGACAGGCCCAGGGGTCGACCAGAGGGCATGCAGCCTAGGCTGTCTGCACATGTCAGGATCGACTCTCCTGTATTGGCAGCACCCAAATCTAATAATTTTCATTGACATTAAGGTTGCCTGCGACTTTTTCAGTTGCTTCTTGATCTGATGGAGTTTCATTGCTTGGCTGACATTTGGACTGAAAACAGCTCATTCCCTAAACATCATCCTTTCTGTGCATTCAATAAGGCAGGGGTTTTTGGGGGAAATATCGCAGACTTGTAACTGAAAATTCTTCCATAATACACAGGAAACAAGGGACTGAATTATAGCTGCACAACCATCTTTTGAGTGCCTGACTTTACAGCTTTAATAAGGTTCTTTTAACAACCCTGCGTGTGTTTTTATATTCATTTTATTTTACTTTTTATGAATATTTTTATGTGTGTGTGCATGTGTTTATTAATGTATTTTATGGAATTGTGCCTAACATCATATTTTATATTCTTTAGGCACCAGTCCTGCTTTGCATTCGTTACAGGCATCTTTATAAATGCTGTCCCCACAAAAAGGATGCTTTCTCAATGAAGGTTTGCCAGTCTTTTCCTATTCTTGAATCACAGCCGCAGTTTATTTCTCCGCCCCCGCCAACATTTATTAAGTTGCAGAGCATGCTGCCTGCTAGACACACAACACTTGCTTTTCATGCATTTCTGTCATAAAATATATCGGAAGCTACAGCCACATCTTTTATGCATATCTTGAATTTTAACAGATCCATTGATTTATTTCTCTGTTAGTATCCACTTATAAATGTTCAGGGGCATTTTGTGAAAAGTTGCATGAAATCAGTGCAATTGTATGAAATCAATGGTAAGAATAAACTGTTGTTACCCACAGAGAAAATGTGTAAATTCTGGATTATATGAAATTATATCCAAAGTCAATGCACAGAACTGAAAAAAGCTCTTAGTGACAGGGGGTTTACAGTGGACAAGAAGCTGAACAGGAGCCACCAGTGTGCCCTCGTTGCCAAGAAGGCTACTGGCATCCTGGGCTGCATTGGTAGGAGCGTTGCCAGTAGGTCAAGGGAAGTGATTCCTCCCTTATTCTGCAATGGTGAAACCACATTTGGAGTCCCGTGTTCAGTTTTGGGGCCCCACTACAGAAAGGATGTGGACCAGTTGGAGAGAATCCAGCGTAGGGCAACAAAAATGACTTGGGGCCTGGGGGACACGACTTATGAGGGGAGGCTGAGAGAACTGGGCTTATTTAGTCTGCACAAGAGAAGACTGAGGGGGATTTAATAGCAGCCTTCACCTCCCTACAGGGGGGCTGCAAAGAGGATGGAGCTGGGCTGTTCTCAGTGGAGGCAGATGACAGGACAAGGAGCAATGGGATCATGTTGCAGCAAAGGAAGCTGAATTTAGAAATTGGGAAGAATTTTCTCACTAGTAGGGTGGTGAAGCACTGGAATAGGTTACCCAGAGAGATGGTGCAATCTCCACCCTTGGAGATTTTCAAGACCCAACTAGACAAAGCCTTGGCTGGGATGATGTTGCTGGGGATCGTCCTACTTGGAACAGGGGGTTGGACTAGATGTGGCCTCCTGAGGTCCTTCCCACCCTCATTGTCTATGACATCAAACAGCTTATGCCTGGCCCTAAAATGCCTACAGCCTTGTAGCATGCATTTATGGAGAACTGCAGAGCAGTGGCGAGGAAGAGACGTGTGTACAGACATGCTGGGTTACTTGGTCTCTAATAGGTTTACATATCCCCTTTGCATCTGAGCTGTTCTGGACAAACTCATGCACGTGGCCCAGCGAGCCAAAGAAGTAAGTCCTGACATGACCACAATATGTGTATCTTTGATACTCAAATTCCTCACTAAAGGATTTGGCTGTCCAGTTAGAAGGGCTTACATCCTGCGGCCCAGAACAAAAATGGGTATCACAACTTATGCCTCTTTGCCACAGGGTCTGAAAACCTCAAAAACATGTCAGGATGAAACCAGGTACAAACACCTGTTGTTTCAGACACACAATCTCTGTGGCTTTTGTTCTCTCCTTCCCAAAGTGCTCTTCAGTTTGCTCCATTTTCCACTGCTGCCTTCTCTAAAAAGTTTGACTGATACACAACATTTATCAGAAGTAATCAGTTCATGGTATGGAGTTCGCTGCTGAGGAGGAAGAATTGAAAATTAAGTCATAATGCTATGAAGAGGCTGAATTTTTTTTATGTGGGAATTAATTTTGGTAACGACAGATGAGAGTGTAAACTCTAAAACACGTGCAATTTCATACACTTCACTGTGCTCAAGGTTATGCTGTTGTCACCGTTCTGAGCAGGGGGCTGTGATAGCGCTCCTTCCCCTCAACAGAGGATACCCAAGTGACACCAGGCATCAACGGCAGAAGAGAGACTTAACTGTTATGAAGTCTTGAATATAATGCAAAGAAATGGAAAGAAAATACCCGAGACCATCGGCAGCTGGATTCGCTGTTCCCCTGATGAGAATTCCCTGGGGCAACAGCAAATGGATGCGGTTTCCAAAAAAAGCTCAAGGTCAGAACTTCCAAATCTGAGCCTGATTTTCCAAAAGCATTGAACATGCACCCAAAGCACCTGAAAATAGGAGCACTTGTCTAAGAGCTTAAATGAGAGCTAAACTCTTTAAAAAAACATGCCCCCTTGACTGTAAGCCTGAAACCGTTCTAAGCCCACGTTCCTTTCAAACGAGGCTCTGTGAAATTGAAAGCAAACGAGCAAGCGACGAAAAGAAATGTGAAGAAGCATTCCTCATTTCTCACAGGATCATTTCCCCACACACGCTGAAAACGCTTGCTTTAAAATGCTATTGCCAAACAGCTTCTGCTTTTGTGGGAGCACAGGGAATTGGAGTTATTCATGTACTGCATCCCGAGGGATGTCACGGTGTGTCACAGATTGGCTGTTGTGCCACCACACAGTTAGCGTATGTCAGCTCTAAACTTCCTACGACAGAGTAACTTAGGAGTACAACACATTTTAAGTCACATTATTTAATACACATTAAATGTGTATTTAATACACAACTGAATTAAATACAGTTTAATGTGTATCACTAAATAATGTGTATAGTTAATGTGTATCACATTTAATACACATTAATGTGTATGCATTATTTATTCAAGTCATGCATTCAGTTGATTCATGCTTTTGAGTTGGTCTATATCAGATTTACCCAAAGAACCTTGTCTGCCTATGTCCTTAGACCAACACGGCTACAGCCTACACCCCAGATGCATTCAGTGAGAATCACAGAAAAGTAGGGTTGGAAGGGGCCTCAGGAGGTCACATCTAGTCCAACTAGTCCAGTTGCAGTAGATGACACAAATTTGGTATCTGCCCATACCCCGCTGCACACAGCCAGCATCTTTCTAGCAGTCCTTGAAGATAAACCATTAAGCTAGATGCTAGAAGCATCAATAGAGTACTACACGCTCTGCGGCACTATGCCTGGCATCTTGTCTTGCACGACTCTGTTGCATGGTGTAAAACTAAAGCGCGCCAAACAGGCAGCGGTTCCTCATAGTGACAGCGTCAAGTTTTTCTAAAGGGACTGAACTGAGGTCAATGGCCTGCAATCCCTGCTGATGTAAATGGACTTTAAAAGAGTTTTGCCCATTGCCACCAAATAGGAATTTAGCCCGTTGTCTTTACATTGAGTGAACTGTCCATATGGACAGATTATTGAGAGTGCCAACAGCTAGCACATCTCTTCCTTCAGAAGTTATCTCACAGTGAAAGGGAGAAACTGGTGTAGTAATTTATCAACCGACCGGAGTAGCAAGTTAAGGGTGTGCATACAACCCTTAACTTTGGCATGTCTTGACTGCCAAGTGAGTAACTGCACAGCACTTTTCTCTACGCCAGATACAAGAGGCTGTCACTTAAACATGCTTTCCACAAATCCAGTCTTCTACTTAAAGTGCCTGGAGGATTCGAGTATGCACAATAAAAAATAAAAAGAAAGAATCATTCATAATCAAAGTAGCCTTTGTAAACAGCATCTGAAATGACAGGACTCAACTTGCCATGCTTGAAATGCAAGCCCCCATCTCAAGAGGCATGGGCCTAACGGTTATCAATATTACAAAATGAAAACTGTAAAACAGCACCATTGCTCCTCCAACTCAATTTACCAAAACCCGCAAAATCAATAAGAAGCATGCCTTCGCATGCTGTATTCACTTTATTTGCCAAACGATACGTCTCTGTTATTCCACAATGACAGATGCAACAAGATAATAAAGCAAGCCTTATCTCGTGTCTCAAAAGCCAGTGCAGGCCACGAAGAAACTTTTATGATGGCACATTTCCCTCTGCTGAAGGGTCTTTGAAATTTTTCATAAAAGCAACACTACCAAAGACATTCAACATATATTGTAATTAGTCTCCTCCATGCCTTCTCTTCTTCTGCTACTGGCATGAGTGCTTGCTTCTGAATGGCTGTGAACAAGCAATATTTTCAGTTTTGAGCTGTAGCTATCACATGCTCTTTGCGGCAGAGCAAATGAGAAGACCTGGTTTATAACGGACATTTTCTCTGCATTAGCTTGAGTAGTGTGGAGACACCATGATGGCCCTTGTATATACAGTCCGACCAAAACAGCTATCTAATATCTATCCACTTGAGCTTGGTGCAAGTTTGGAGTGCTTTAGATGAGCGGAGACAGTCCAGAAGACAGAGTCCAGCAGAGAGCAAAAAAAATCATTCAGGGGCTGCGGCACATGACTAGTGAGAAGAGGCTGAGAAAACTGGGTTTATTTAGTGTGGAGAAGAGAAGACCGAGGGGAGATTTAATAGCAGCCTTCACCTCCCTGCCGGGGGGCTGCAAAGAGGATGGAGCTGGGCTGATCTCAGTGGGGGCAGATGGCAGGACAAGGAGCAATCGACTCAAGCTGCAGCAAGGGACGTTGAAATTAGATATTAGGAAGAATTTTCTCACTAGGAGGATGGTAAAGCGCTGGAACAGGTTACTCAGAGAAGTGGTAGAAACTCCATCTTTGGAGGTTTTTAAGGCCTGACTAGACAAAGCCTTGGCTGGGATGATGTAGTTGGGGCTGGTCCTGCTTGGAGCAGAGGGTTGGACTAGATGTGACCTCCTGAGCTCCCTTCAACCCTCATTTTCTATGATTCTATGTTGACAGGAACAAATCTCACATAAATTATTTAAGGCAGAGTTGCCCAATACCTGTGCCGCGGCACAATACTGGGCTGCGAAGGGTTGCCTGCCAGACCGGAAGTCCAGAAATGACCAGCATGCTGCGGACCGGCAGCCGAATATAAAAAAGGGTTGTCTGTTGGTCCACAGTCACTTCCAGTCTGCAGTTTGCTGGTCCATGGTCTATAATGGTTGGGAACCACTGATTTAAGGTACAGAATGCTGCTAATCTCTACTTCTGTTTTGCACGCAGACGGGCGGCACACCTTCCTGTCACTATTCCTTTACCTCCTCCCCACCCCCCACTTTGTGCTCTCTTGCTTTCACTGCTACATACAAAAACCAAATCCAGCCTTTTTCTTAGTAATTGATGTTTGGAGGGTTTAAGGCACCTTCCTTACCTGACTGCTCCTTGACTAACCCTTGACAAGACTGGGGATCCTACCTCTTCTGAATCATAGACTATAGGGGTTGGAAGGGACCTCGAGGATCATCTCATTGAACCTCTTGCACAACATCAGGACTCATTGCTTCTGACCTGTCCCAAACACTGCCTGTCCACTCTCTTTTGAAAGCCTCCAACGAGGGTTTTCACAACCTCTCCTAAGCAGCTTGGTCCATTGTCCTACAGTTTTTTCATTCAGGATTCCTCCCCCACCCCCATATCTAAATGGGTTTGCTGTCGTTTAAAGCTGTTGCCACATGCCCTACTCTCTGTGGTAAGGGAAATTCATGTTTTTCCCTTTGTTTGTGATGGGCATTTAAATATTTCGAAACATTGCTATCACATCCCCATCTCATTTCTCCAAAGGAAACACACTTCAGTCTCTCAGCCATCCCTCACCTGGCTTATTTTCCTGGACCTTCATCAGCTTCTTTTTTAAAATGCCAGGCCCAAAACTGGAGGGTACTCCAGCTGCAGCGACAAACAGTACGGTACTATCACCTCTAGGACGTGCATAAAATACTTTTGCAAACGCAACGGAAAAATTGCATTTGCCTTCTTTGTGAAAGCATCACTTTGCTGATGCACACTGAGTTTGTGAGCCGCTATAGCCCTCTCATCCTTCAAAGTGTTGCTGCAGCCCATCGCCTCCGTGCACGCTGGGTTGTTCTTGGTGTGGAACACCTTACATTTGTCTTTGTCTTCGAGTGTCTGGAAGACTTTGGGATTTTACCCCGGTGGCTGAGTGTTTAATATGCCAGACTTGGCAGATAGATAGGCAGCTCTTTCCAGCAAGCCACCTTGATAAATTAGTTGTCACTAGCTCAGAAGTATTAAAAGGTTTGTAACGTCACTTAAAAAGACGGACACAGGGATGGACATGGAGGGGTCTGCTGGAAGAACCTTAAAGATACATAAAACGGTCAAAAACCATAACTGAGATCGATGCTCTGCTTTACTTTATGTTACAACTATAGGCACGTTTCTGGTAAAAGGGGAGAATTTGGAACATCGCTTTGCCATGGGTGGGTGACATGGCTATGGCTGGATGTTGGTAGTGGGAAAAGACCCTCAAATCCTTCCATCTTTTCATGCAACCTCCCCAGGCTACCTCATTGCCAGTGTGAAGCATGTCTAATTTATTTGCAGATGATCCTCAAATACACAAGGATTAAAGCATTTTCCTTTACCTTGTGTTAACTCCCATCTCTAATATAACCAGTTTCAAGCCTGGGCTACCCAAGTTCTTCCTAATAATTACTAGGGACATTTTGTCTCTGCCACCTTCCAGCCTTTCCCCGAGTTGACTGACTTTGTGAGAACTCTCAAAGTTTGATTCAAGTGAACTTCCCTTTGCTTTCCATGTTTCCAAGAGCGAAACGCTTCCCAGACTGATATTACTGTCTCAGACTTCGCTGACAAGTGTATGCTACGGTCATCTTCTACTCCTGTTTTACCTCCATTGTTCCCAAGTCTGAACTTGCCACATCACGCTAGCTTGTCTTAAATCTTCTCACCCTCATTAGACTCCATGAAACTCTCTCATTAGTTTCCTGTTCAAATAGCTATTAAACGTGTGCCAATTATCATCAAAGAGGTGCGACAGGTGATCCTCAATGATTTTCTTCTGGAGGAAGGATGGGTGTGTGTCTATACATGCATGTGATGCTGAAGTGGCTTGAAAACACCTCTATGCTTCAAAAACAAATGAGAGTCTTCCTCACCCTTGATGCAAATCAGGACAGTCCCTGAGATGTTTTAAATTAAGCTTTGTTTCCTATGACCTTGGGGAAAAGCAAAGGTCAGGCATAATGTAGTAGGGTCCAGCCTTCTCCTGATCTGAGCTGGGGATTGGGAACAAGGCAGTCATACAGAGCTGATACGAACTGTATATTCCCTAAATCAGCAGCGTTTCCAGGAAAACAGTCCCAACCATGTCCAGGCCTCTTTACCTTATCGGAGGGATGTCAAAGGGTCTGAGTGTAACCCCAGCTCCCTGCACCTGGTTTTCCTGAGCTTGGTGTTATGTGAGCATAAGTAAGACTCAGACCACATGATTCAGGGTCTGTAGTCCTCACCAGTGAAAGCAATTACTTCCTATGGCAAATGCAATTTTTATTTGAGGACAACACCGAGTCCCCATGGACCTTTTCAGAGCATCATCCCGGTGGGATCAGAGCTGTCCTTCACTGTATGGTGTGCCTGGAGGAGCCAGACTTGTTCAAGGACAGGAGGTGCTATCACAGCAAGAAGAGAGCTGCTCTGAATCTTAAGATGATCTCATATAAAGACTTCAGAAGGTTTTTTTTTAAATTTAAACAATAATAAAATAATACAAGCTGCCAAGGATTTTACAGCATGATTTCTCTAATACCACCGCTTATAGCCTTGCTTGCCATTTAAAAATCAAGTCCATTCACAACTGCAGTTACTCTTCAGTGTCCTCAATGTAACCAGGAAAGCTGGGAGATTCACTGCCTGTTAAAAATGAATGTTAAATTCACACAGCGAGGTACTCAAGTGTTCACAGCAAACAAATGAACCACGTACACCCAGACAAAAATGAAGAGTGCTTGGTAACTCTGACCCTTCCCTAAGCCTCTGAGAAAAAAACATCCTGCTCATACCGGGGCCTGAATCAGGACAAGCTCTCCTGGAGAAACTTCTGCTAATGATCCATTTTTGACACTGAAGGCTTGCAGCTTGAAAAGGAGAAAAAAAAAGCTATCTATAAAGCTGTCGCCCTTGATGAAAGACAAAGAGATATCTGTCTTTTTTATGTGCCTGATCTTATAGATTTCTCATTCCCTTCTTAAATGCACTGAATCTTTTAAAATGCAAGTTTGCCTTTGCTTTGCATGTTGCACCCTGTTCCCCCGAGGCTGCCCAGAGACTGAGCGGTGGATGTAGCACGCACACTTTCCCTCAGGATCACGTACGCTGACCCCACGGCCACTGGTTCCCATTTTCAAAGGTGACAAATCACTGGACTGGATTTATGGAAGCAAATATATGGCCCGGTCCCTTAGCTCATGCTTCTAGCAGTGCCATTTTATTTGTGGGTACTACTCACAGCTGGAAAATGGGAGCAGCTGGGTGGGTCTGAAGCGATCCTTCTGCAGCGTCTCTGAAGCCCGCGCTGTCTCAGCTCCGTGGGAACCGAGCTTCCCCAGTTCTTCTTCATTAAAAGTGACATGCTGCACTTCAATGCACTTGACTCTCAAAAATCACCTGGAGGCACTTCCTGCTAACAAGGCTGCTGTCTCCTGGCACCAAAAACTCTACCCAAAGGCTGAGAGACTGATTTGCCCTGTTCCTGCACCGTTAGAAGGAAACACCTGGAAATTACCAGGATTGTAATGAGGGGAAAAAAAAGGTTCAACTGTTGAATTAGGGAAATTAAAAAAAAAACCAACAACTCAACCAAAGATTTCTGATGGCTTACGAATGCTGCTATAATTTAAACAGGCCCTCAGGGTTGTTAGCGTGAGGCCAAAGGATACAGGGACAAGGAGAGCTTGAAGAAACCTCATTTCTCTTCTCTCTCGTCAGAGTTACGACGTGCTCCTCCCAGCAAAGGCTTTGCACATCACATCCCTTTTGTTTCACATTACACAATCCCCCACGGCGCACTTGGACTTGACTCCCTTTGAGTCAGCAGCTCATCCCCCCCTGCATGCAGTCATTTGAAGTTCAGAGTCATCAACTTCTTGAGAAGATGAATGAGTGACTTTCTTACCAGCACATTTTTACAAAGACCTGAATCCTGAGCTAATCACCCCCAGGTTTGCATAAAGAAGAGAAGGCTGCACATATACAGGCCTTCACAGGACTACTATACTGTTATCCAGCTAAGTCAATTCAATTTCATTATGAAGCCGTATGATTGAAGAGTAATTTTATAGCCGGCCAATTCCTTTTTAATGAAGAAAAAGCTCATCTGGAAGCTTTTATCACCACATTTCCTCTAGATGCAACAGTTCACTTATTAAATATATATTTTGTACAGCCTTCCACAACTGCTTGCCAGGGGCATGAAATGATGATGAGAAACACCTTATAAAAACACTGCATTAAAACATCAAGATCATATTTCCTGTTGCTACATCCTCTAAAATTAAATGGAAAACTCAGCAGGCCTAAACATGCAATATTCACAAAATGCTACCTGGATGTGTCCTTGAATAAAACAGCACTGAACAGGTCTTCTAAAGAAAAGAAGAAAAAAATCTGCATACCGCCCCCCCCCCTTTTTAACCAATCCTAATGTAATAAGGAGTTTACTAATTAAATGAACACAGTGCTCTCTATCACAGACCCTAACTTACTTAACTATAAGATAATTTATCCTTGATGCTTTCCACTGCTTTAGGAAGTGAAAGAAAACCCTTGCCACTAAATACAAACACACAAAAGGCTTTTATTTTTTTCTCGTGTCCTGTTTTATGTTTTAATTTTAAAGCAATACATGGAATACAGACTGGGCATGTCTACATGTGCCATTACATTAGCAGCAATAAACTGTGGAGCTTATTGCTCCGCAGCTTATTGCTCCTGGGAAGCTCCTGGGCATGCTGTTTACATGTGTGCTTGGACCACAGCACACTGACCCGAGTCACAGCAGCCCTGGCTAGAAGGGAGTCCAGGGGTTCAGCCTGCCAGCTCGGGGGTGGATACAGTGACTGGGCTCAATGTGCTGAGGAGGAGCTGCCTGGGCCATGAGGATGCTTTAGTGTGGGACTACCTAGCAGGAAGCCCCCCTTCCTACCAGGCAGGAAGCACCCCTGTATGTCAGCTGGCCAGACTGGCGTCTACACGTGCATGAAAAAACTCCACAGCAGCAATTTATAAGTACTACCCTGCTGCAGAGTTTATTCGTTTGGTGTGCCCTAATAGAGATGCACATGTAGATGCCGAGACATTTACTGTGCAGCTAATTAGTCAACTGGGCAGTAAATGTCTCATGTAGATGCGCCTACTGAGTAGTATTCTGGCCATGTACTGCAACTCAGGGCAGCTGAGTTTTCTTCCTGTCTGTGATGAACTTCCCATGCTGCTTGAGGCAAACTGGAACATTTTCTAGTACTGAAAGTACTGCTTTGCCCATAGGCTATGATGGGGAATCATGAAAATGCCTAAAACTTTGTCATTTCTTGCTTGATTCAGATGAAACTTGCAGGGATGGTAGCCCCTCCTGAAGGCATGAAGCCTGCCATGTTTCAAGGAGATAGGTGCAGGGGTTTCTGGGAAACCGCACCTCAAGGTGTTGACAAGCAAAATTCCTGTCACTTGCCAGCAGCCTCCTGTCATCTGGCCCGCAGATCCGGGGGCCCGCACCCCCAGGAGGGCTTCAGTGTTGTGCTGGACTCCTCCCAGGGATGCAGGCCCCCAATCTGCCTGTCAGATGACAGGAAGCTGGTTCTGCCATCTGCCCCAGCGGCTGCACCAATCTTCCCAGCGCTGGGTGCATGCTGAGCCCAGCGCTGGTCCCAGGCAGCAGCAGTAAACTCCTGTGATCCACCCGGCAGATTGGGGGCCCACACCCCCAGAAGGAGTCTGGCACAATCCCCACAGCCCTCCCGAGGGTGCAGGGGGTACCCTGATCTGCCTGCTAGATGACAGGAGGTTGCTGCTCCCGCCTGCGACTGGTGCTGGTCGCAGCCCATGCTGAGCACCAGGAAGATTAGTGCTGCTGCTGGCTCCAGCTAGCAGCATCCTATCATGTGGTGCGTAGATCCAGGGGCCCACCCACACCCCTGGGAGGGCTGGAGGCTGTGCCAGAATCCTCCTGGGGGGCATGGCCCCCGGATCTGTGGGCCAGATGACAGGAGGCTGCTACTGGTGGCTGGGACCAGCGCTGAAGCTGAGTAAGCCTGGCTTCGAAACTCAGAATGTTTCAAAACTTTCAAAACATTTTGAATGCCCTTGTTTCACTTGAAAGCTGTTTTGAAGGCTTTTGTTTTATTTCGATTTGGCTGTTTTGAGCTCAAAATGCATCAAAACAGCTTTGAAACAAAACACCCAGTGAAATTTTGCACAGCCCTACTGGCGAGCCCCTTGCTCTCCTGTGGAACGCTCCATCCACCCCACCATCACAGCGTTCACGTGCCGCTTCTTACCTGGAGGTATGTAGAAAAAATATTTAAAGCTGTGTCTACATCCGAATCGCCAAATCTTTCCGAGTCTCTCTGAGTTGAATTTGGAGGGTTCTGATTTGATTCGGAGAGACTGAAAGGGTCTCCTGATTCGATTTGGATTCGGAGATTCGGCCACCGAATCCGGCTGAATCTCTGCCTAATTGAATCAGGGACCGAAGCTTTGTACAGCCCTAGTGAAGATCCATTCTCTTACAGGTTTAAACCAGTTTCTAATCACTTCTACTGGTTTACGTGTAATGTCTGTCCCTAGCCTGGAAGCAACAGCAGACAAGTTCCCCAGCTCTGTGCTTTCCAGGAAAGACCAGAGGCACTGCTTTCCTTAGATGACTCTCTGTAGGTGGGGAAGAGGCAGGACTTCTTACTCTCTCTTCTCCTCCTCTGTGCCTCAGCCTACCTTGCTTCAGAAATCCAGGCTGTCACCAGGTCTGAGAAGCCGAGTGGGGCTGGAACCATGGGGTACCTGCCTGATTCTTTGCCACTTCAGAGGTGAGCTTCATTTCATCCTAATCATGGAAACAGCTAACTTGGAGCTTTGATCCAAGATGAGCAGCATGGGCTCCATTATGATGCCCTCGGTGCTTCTTCACGGCATTTCCCCACCCCTCTCTGTGACAGCATCCTCTGCACCACAGATATAGTATACCCTAGGCTTGGAGCGGTGAGAATCAAGTGCTCTAGGCCCATAAAACACTAAATTCTCCTTCTGATGATGCTCATGAAGCCTCATCATTGTCATGCCTGGACTATCTCCATGAATCTAGTCATCTCACTTGAAGGGATAAGGTATGAAACAACTGGCAGGATGCAAGAAGCAGCCCAGAGGAATTTACACATTTTCAATCCCTTAAAGGCCAAGCTGGTGACAGCCAGGATAGAAACGTGCTGCTTGCTTGCACACAAAGCAAGCATTTCTGTAGAAAATGGGGAAAAAAACCCATGTGTGCAATTTTTTTTGTATTATTTATAAGCATGAATTTGATCAATCTACAGGCACCACACAAAATTTGTTCCCTATGGAGAAAGAACGCTTTGCTGGTATTAGAATGATAGCATGTGTTTCCAACTAGAATCTGAAAGCTGCTTTCACATCTTTCCTCCTCAATTAGGCTTCAAAAAAAACTCCTCCCAAAATATTGCAAAGTAGAATAAAATATCCAAGCACAAACATTTCAGAGGGCAAACTGCTGTTAACAAATACCAGCAGGTGTTAAAGGGAACCAGAACTGTAATTATCACCCAGGGTCCAGGGGAAATCAGCAATAATGAAAGAACATGCCTGGATGGCTCAGTAGATTTAAAATACATACAAGACTTAAATGTAGCCCCAGTCAGATGAAAGGAAAATTTTTTGCTTATCTTGATAGAAATTGTTGTCAACGGAATTAAAGGATCTACTGTTTTAACACCTCCCCCCACCCAATGCAGGCAATAGCAATAAAATAAAAACCAAGTTGGGAATGGAAATCCAAAAGTCCTCATATAGACAGAAACACATTCACTATATGTTTTTGTAATCCAGTAAAACGCATTTCTGAAGTTGATTGATTTATCTGAGTCTTTGGGACAGCAGGGCCAATTTATGAAGGTATTTAGTTGCCTAATGATGCAGATGCCTGTTTAGGTTTGCAAAAATGCTTAATGAGTTGGACACTTAACTAATTTTCAATAGGATACGGATGTCTAACTGGCTTGGGCCCTCTAGCAAACCCGCCCAGGTGCACCTCTGTATATGAAGGTGCCTATACTGTATATGTCTGGAAATCGGTTTCAATAGTGAAGGTTACAATGTGAAGCAGACAGGCACTAACTAGAAACCAAACTAGAAACACAGGTAAAAAGGACCAGCCTCTCCCATTGTCTAAGGATAAAAAGAAAATATAGGGGGGGAAAAAGTAAGTCTGTTTTGTGTGGGAGACCCTAAAAGAGGTCCCACTTGTAAAAGGCACATCATTTCTAAATGTTTTATTAGTAGCAGAGGCAAGAAAGAGACTCTGAAAAGCAGGTCTTTCTTGCCACTACCCATTTCCTTGAATCTTTTCTTAGCTCGCTGTCATTTTTTGTGCACTGTGACCCTCCCCATATCTGTGGGTAGCTTATTCCCTATAAGTGAGAGCATGGCCCTAAGTCACTAGTCCTGCTGGAAGAAGGACAGATCCACATCACTCTGAGGATGCTCCAGAAGAATTGAGTGTCTTAAGGAACAAAATCCCTTCCGGAGCTCTCCTTTAATTATGCATTCCTTTGGATTGCGCAGTCTTCTCCCAGAATGCACTTGGGCTCCAAAGATGGTAAGGTCTACACACACTGCAATACTATCAATTCTGCCAGAAAGATACAGCCAATCTGCCTTATCCCTTCTCATCTTTTTTCAGCCACAAGTGAGCTAAAACATGACTGAGAAAATATGACTCAAGGAGTGCATCCACACATGCAGGCACTTGTGCTTGCAGCAGCTCAAACAGCAGTGGCACAAATTTGTGCTGGAGATTTGTACTTTAGCACACGTGCCTCAACGTGCACTTTGAAAATGATGCCACTTGGGGCAAACTGACCCTGCCCAGCTACTCCCGGATCTTCAGCTGGGGCAGCTAGAGGCTGGGGCCAACACCTGTGCTGGCTCCAGCAGTATAAAAAGCTGCCCTGGCAAGCAGCTGAGGACTACTTGATCTCAAGAGCTTCTGAGGACTGGCCAGTTGGTATCTAGGCAACCTACTTTGTGCCTGCTGGATTGCTGAAGCAACCCTGACCTACAGTGGTCCCTACACCCGCTATTCACTGCAGCAGTCTGGCAGTAGGGGCTGCTGCCTGACTTTGACCTGTTGCCTCCTGCAACAGCAACTGCCCCCTTGGACCTGCAGTCCCATGGCTACGTCTCTGCCAGACCCAGATGGGGACTGCACAGCCTCCTGGGCTGCGGTACGGGCACTGCAGCAGAGAAGCCTGCACCTCTGGGCCAGCTGCCAGTAGGCCGTGGCTGCACAGTTGGCTTTTGGGCAGCACTGCTGTCATGTCTTCAGGTGTCCCCGCTCTGCCATCTGGGCAGCTATTGCCCAGAAAATGTGCTTCTTGCAGTGGCCCACTTCGAGCTGTCCATACATTTCCTCCTGGCCCCAAACAGGTAGGAGGTCACCCACCTCGTCTGCCCTCCAGCTGGGACCCCAGTGCTGGCCCTAGGCAGGCTCCTCTGCCCAGGTCCTGCCACTTCCCTCGCCAGCAGGCATCCTGGTGTTCTCTGTTTAAAAACCGCAAACTTTCTGATAAAAAACCCAAATTCAAATTCTTTCATTAAAATACCCCAAACCCGTGTTCTTCTGCAATTGAAACGAAAGGCCACAATCCATAAAGAGATCATTTGGGCAATGTTTTATTGATATATTTATAATTTTAAAGCCATTGGGAAGTCTACCACTGCCTCTATCATAATAAAATAAATGATAAATTTCTATACACTTCGGCGTTTGTTCTGGGGTTTTTTGTCATAGAAAAATCAGAGCTGCCCCCGCTCCCTTCGCTCACCAGGATGTGGGGCACTGAGCAGCACTGATACATTGGTTCCTTGCCCCTCACTCCGAACCCACAGCCCTGCCAGTGCCCCTCACTCCTGACCCACAGCACCTACCTGCCCCCAACTAACTCCCTCCTGCACACAGCTCCATCAAAGCACCAGGATGCGAGTCCAGCTGCAGCTGTCCTGCCCGCTGCCCTGTGGCTCTGAGCAGTGTCAGTTCTTGCTGTTCTGCTCCATGCACCTGTACCCAGCCCCAGAGATCCCCACACTGTTCCTGGGAAGCCCTCAACTGGGGATCAGGCACTGGGCTGGGCAAGCCCTTTCCCTTCCAGGCCAGCCTCCCCCTGCACAGGCTGCTTTAGAGGAGCAAGGGGGCTCTAAGTCCAGCTCTGGTGGGCTCTCCTCCCTGGAGCGATCCCCCACCACCGGCTCACAAGCACACCCCTGCTGCCACCTCCATCCCTCCCCGCATCCCATAACACCCCCCAAGTGGTTCCTGGGACCAGAGCCCCGCCCCCCAGCTGAGGCTGCATGTCCCCGCACCGGTGTGGGCACGGGGCAGGGCTGCAGTATGGCAGTTGCCCCTGCATCATGAGTGCCCCAACAGCTGATGCTGCCGGGGGGGCTGTGCACCATGTGAGGCGGGGGTGGGCAGGTGGGGGACCTATCCCTCCAGAGCAGTCCCCTCCCCCCACCACAGTCCTGCCACCCCCGCATCCCTTCTGACCTGGGACAGAGCCTGGGTCTGAGCTGCTGCTGCAGTCTTGCCCTGCTCCTATTTGCCCCAGCGTACTGGGGCAGCAGGGGCATGGGGCAACAATAGAGACACTGGCCGGGTGCCAGAGCATCTCCTTGGAGGACCCAGCCTCTGGTTGCCTCTGGACATGCTCCAGCAGTATGCTCTGAGCTGCTTTTTCCCAGCATGGGGTTGTTTTTTTTTTTTTTGATACGGAAATTTCTTGGCTTAGAGCCCACGCTGCAACTATGCAGCATGGGGAACATTTTTTTTGTTCCCAGTGTGCCTCTGGAGGACTCGCAAACTGCTTTGAGGTGCCGCCACAGGCACACGCTCGCTTGTCCGGACACACCCAAGAAGGCTATAGCTGAGGAAGACTTCATATCAAAGGGACTTATTTTGGGTCATTAATTTGTCCCTTTTCAATGTATGGAAATACTGAAGAGCAAAATACCCTCAACCAACTTCCATAACGATGAATCTACTATATATCTGTAGGGTTCAGCACATACACAGAGCCCAGAGAGGACCATTAACACCCCCCCCACCAAAAAAAAAAACCAACCCCCAAAAAACCCCCAACAAACAAACCCCAAAACAGTGTTACTATATTGTGAACATCTTCTGCTTTAGAATATATACTTGCAGGTTTGGGGGTCACCCTTGTGGACAGGAATTTAGAAATAGAAAAATGTTTCTCTGCTTTGCTATGTGATCTTGATGGCAGTAAGGGGAGGAGTTATCCATTCCAGTTTATGGTCCATACTATTCTGCTGCTGAATAAACAGTTCATGCTGCAGAGCCACCACCAGATTAGAAGATATTTATATTCCTTTAAAAAATATATTAAACGATGCATTAAGACTGACTGACAAACATTAAAATATTAATTTACTAGTCCTTCTGGAAATGGGTCTGTGCCCCTCATCTTTAAGTACACCTGTTTTATCAAAACGAATCCTAGAAAGACACAGGGACTATATACAAAAAAAAATTTAAAAAGTTTACGATTTTCAAGATCTCAAAGATCACACAACATGCCCACCTATGACAGATATATCTATCTCTATATTTATCTAGCTGTACAAGGAGATATACCAGGAGCTATCTAGATATATGGGGAGATATAAAAAGTTTAATTTCATTGCAAGTTTCTTTCATGTAATCTTTCCAGTACATTTTGAGCAGAAGCCGCCCATAAACCCTCCGAGGAATATATCTTTAATGTCTGGGCTGTTGCACTGGAACTGTGCAAATTAGTTTCAAGGATTTATAAGCAGGACAGGACTGCCTTTCGCAGCAAATCTTCACAAGCGGAGCAGCACAAATGCTGAGCAACTCAGGAGATGGGAAGAAAACAACCGGCAACACAGTCCTCACAGAGGGCAGACCGTGAAAAAGCACCAGGTGTAGCACGGGTTGCCTCACCTGCTTAATCCCTAGGCGGTACGCAAGGATGCGGTCCACAGCGTCGGGGTTCATCTGAGTCCACTGCAGGCTGTAGGAGTAAACCCGGGGCCGGTTCTGCCACAGGGGGTTGTAGGTGTCGTAGTAAAACTCCGGCGCGTACGCTTTGCCTGGAGAAAACACAAATAGAAGAACCGGGGATGATAAAGCAACACTTCTTGAAAGGAAACGGCAACTTTTCAATTGCAGCTATCTCCACCTGCTGGGGCCCCTTCTGCGAAGGGTCCCGTTTACAACCTGCCTTCACGAGAGCATTTAGGATCTTGCTTTAAATTTCTCACCCCTGCCCACCCCAATCAATATATTCACTCAGATGGTCCGTTAGTGAAGCCAAATAGTCATCCATGCGTGATTGAGCCTTCCTCTGAAATACTTTTTGAGGGCTCCAGTGACTAAAATGCAGCTATTCACATTGCTAGACCCCCTGATTCCTGGGCACCTTAAATGGATTTTGTCAGAGCTGTGGTCTCTAACACTGAAAATTCACTGTGACATAAATTACATCAGTGGAGGTATTTCAGCTGTTTCCTTCCCCACATCTGCCTCCAGGTCCACGTTCAAACCAAAACTCCTTTCCAAACTATTTAAATGTATAAGATTATGCATCCAAATATACCTTTGTCAGATATGCACACTGCATGACGTGCAGAGAGTTGGCATTTTGAAATGCATTAGGGTATACAAAGATTTCACCCTAGCGTACGATGTTTTGTTCCTTAAAATTAGGAAAAGCCCAACATGGTTTCCTGAACATATGATTAAATGATACTTGAGCTCTTTGAATGAGAGCAGTTGCCTTGGGATATTTCTTGACTCTCATGCATAAATGCCACTGACACTACTACATACAAATTATGTCTTCTGTCACTAGGATTTCACTTCCTAAGTGATTTATGGAGAATATCAAAAGCAAAAGAGAGCATCTACTACATCCGTGCCCTGGATAAAGCAGACACTTTGTCTAAAATGAAAACTGGCCAAGAAAACACTGAAGGAGCTGTATTTTATTAGAACTCAGAATTATCCATCAAAATCCTTTGTGCAAATTTCATTCCCGAGGAAAACCAGATGGACGTTTCAACTGTGCTGAAAAGAATATTTCAAAATTTTCATAATACAAGATTTTGATTCATAACTTTGAAATGGCATTTTGGTTCAATTATTATGCATTGCACCACAGAGTGTCAAAATAGGGGGGGGGAAAGCTTCATTTTTGGTCGAAACACCACTTTTGAAAAACCAGAAACTAAATTTATCTTGGAAATATTGTTCCCTCAGAATTTGGAAATGTTCAGCTGTCATTTCAATGTGGAACACACCCAAATGGCCAAAGCTCAAGCCCCTTGGTGAGACAGAGCTCCCATCCTGTGCTCCCCTCCAATGGCAGCAGCATTACCATCAGACCAAATGTGGGTGTACTGGAGTTACACTTCCAAACCTGGTATTATCAGAAGAAACATTGGAAAGGCATGATATATTAAGCAATGTTCTTGTCCAAATGACGGTTCAGAGATATGAGTGAAGTGAAGTTTTTTGAGGAGAGGTCATATCTTTTATCAGACCAACTTGCATATTTGGGAGGAGTGAGAGACAAGCTTTTGGGGTCAGGGAATAAAAAAAAAAACAACCAAGAAAGTCATAGTCCAAACTAAAAACACGGCCTCTCATTTTAATATAATGCTGTTAATTATTTGGCTTGCTTGAAAGGGAAGCCGGCATCATGGTTTGTAGAGTGAAAAGGAGTTAGCAGACAGGAAAGGGTGAGAGGTAAATTATAATGAGTCACAAAAGCACGATCTTTTTTCAAGGTCATGATTTTGGGAATTTCCAGTCTCAGGATTGTATTCTGAAGGCTTTGTGCAGGCTTCCTTTGAGAAGAAGGACTGTGAGGTTACGGATGGAGTAACAGTTCACCAAAAACCCCCGAAAACAAAACAAAAAGATCCTCCTTTGTTTCTTTATTATTTTTTTCTGCAAATTCATCCTGTACCATACGTTTCAGAACGGAGGTTTCATCCACATAATTTTCTGTGCATTGAAGGAGATGTGCCACATGTTGGATAGGCAGATGTAGAACCTGTCTTCTGATGGTTTCATTGGGAGGTGCTGACCCAGGCTGGGGTGGAAATGTGTTGGAAGAGTCTGCACTTACGTTTTAACAAGTTCCACTTCAATGCCACGTGTGTGTCGATTGGCGGAGAGTTTTCTTCCGATGATGAGTTTGGTAAAGTTAGTTAGCAGGTATTTGGAAGTGGGGGGAAAGTCTATTTTAAGATATGACTTCCTTTAGGTTTGCGGTGAAATGGCTTGAAGCATTTTAACAGCCGGTAAAGCGGGGGAATGGGGAGAAACGGAAAAGATGGAAAATATGAGAAAAAGAAAAACTGGAACTACACTAGTCAGAACGCAATTCCTGAAGTTTATTTCAACAAGAATGACTAAAGCTCAAGGTTCTTCCTGAAGATTAATGACCTCATCGGCTGAGAGCCATTAACTTCAGTCAGTCATTGATTCCTAGCGAAATTTCCTAGTCTGCGGTTATCATCACTGTCAAGGCAGCTCCTGAGGAAAAGCTAAGAGCTAAATGTAGGAAAATATCTCATGTCCCATATTGTTATTTCCATATTTTTTCATGGACAGGGAAACTATTAGTGTTGGGGTAATACTAGTAGTATTGCAGGTCAAATGACCTCTTAATTTAACTATATGCTTGACTACTCACATGTCAAGGAGCAGAACGTTTTATTGGATCAAAACCAGGACCTTTTGTTTAAATTCCTCACAACTGGAATTTACCTAGAATGGCAACCTTGGCTGGGGGCTTTATAAAATAAGCAGCCAATCAACACCAGCATTTCAGCACTTACACTACTCTCATAGCTTTCATAGACATTAGGGCTGGAAGGGATCTTGCGAGATCATCAGGTCCAGCCCCTTGCCCAAAGGGTAGGAAGTCAGTTGGGGCCAGATGACCCCAGCAAGATGGGCATCCAGGCGTTTCTTGAATGTATCAAGAGTAGGTGCTTGCATTACTTCTGGGGGGAGTCTATTCCATACTCTGGAGGCTCAGACAGGAAACAAGTTTTTCCTTACCTCCAGTCTAAAACAGTCTTCCAGCAGTTTCTGACCATTAGACCTTATCTTGCCTTGGGGTGCCCTGGTGAACAGATGTTTTCCCAGTTCCTGATGCACACCCCGATGTACTTATAGGCTGCCACCATGTCACCCCTGAGCCTTCGCTTCTCTAGGCTGAAGAGTCCCATGGCTCTCAGCCATGGATGACTGGTGCCTCCTGATTCAGGGGGGCACCATATCACTGACCGGGGGAGAGGTCCCCCAGAAGCCAATCATCGCCAACTGTTGGGGGAGGTCCCCAGGGGCCGATCACCGAGCCAGCAGCAAAACCAGAAGTGCACTTCTGGTTTCACAGCTGGTGCTTCCAGGGGGTGCACAGCTGATCTCAGGGGGTGCACATGCACCTGTGTGCACCCCCTATGCATCGCCGATGCTCTCAGCCTCTCCTCATAAGGCCTGCTCTCTTGTCCTCTGATCATAAGCGTGGCTCTACTCTGGACTCTCACAAGCTTCTCCACATCCTTTCTGAAGTGTGCAGCCCAGAAGTGGATGCAGGACTCCAGCTGTGAACTTGCCAAAGCCAAGTACAACAGGAGGATGACTTCTTGGGTCTTGCTTAAGATGGCTCGGTAGATGCAAGCCAGAGTTTTATTTGCTTTGCTGGCTGTGGCATTGCATGGGTGGCTCATGTTCATCCTGTGATCAATCGTGACCCCGAGTCTCTTTTGGTCGTGGTGCTAGTGAGTGTAGCACTGATGTGCCTCTAAGTATGATGTGGGTCCTTTCTCCTGAGGTTGAGCACCTTGCGTTTCTTCATGTTGAATGTCATCAGGTTTTATCCGCCCATCTTAGGAGCCTGTCTTGGTTCCATCGACTCTGTTGACTCAGGTTATGTACAAAAGAAAATCTTCTGTCCATTGATGATATATATGTTTCTCCATTCATTCAGCTTCTTGTATTGAAATTTGAGGTTTGGAGAGAAGACAGATAGAATTTTATACTTTTTTTTAAGGGTTCCCAAGCCCTAAATAATGATGTTTCACAGGAATGAAAAATACTTGGCTTTGGTCATCCCTGCTTGCACCAAACCAGAAGTCCAACTTTATAGTTACTGGCTAAGCTTATATTTCTGTTTTACCCTGCCCCTTCATTTACTTTCTTGGGATGCTTATATATATGAGTGAAGAAATCACATGAGAGTATAAGCTGTTTCCACATGTGTACTTTTACTGAATGCGATTTTGCTAGTTTGGAAAATTAAGGTGCAAATTTAATTAGACCAAATTGGAGTAGCTATTTTGCAGCTGGAGCAAAAAAAAGGGGACTGAGGGTGGGGACTATTTTAAAATTTAAAATGAAAATAAATTATATATATTTTCCCCTTTGCATTTATGTGCAGTGGAAGATAATGCAGGGAGTAGCATGCTGAATGCAAACAATAATCTTTTCTGCTCTACTAAAGATGACCATAATGGCATCTCTGGGCGCACATAAAATGGCTATGTAATTAGAGTCTAGTCACAATATGGGCACTTTTGGAACATAGTCCCCTTTTGTGGTATAATGAGGACTCATGACGAGCTGAATTATTCTAGCTCCATCCTAACGCGTGAGCCTTTGGTTGTTAACAGGATGTTGAAAATTTAACACAACATTAAACTCTTGACTCAGAATTCAGAAGTACTCGAAAAGCTTGACACTGTTTTGGAGTTACCCAAAAATGGAAGTCTCCTTTGAAAGAACAAAAGCTACTGAGCACACAGAGAGATCATTAAGCCTTGCTGATCTCATTAAAAGCATTGATTTTGATCCAAGGCCGATGCACCGAGTGCCTATCTGCAACAGTGCAACTGTGCTGCTTCCAGCAGGAGATGCTATTCAGTAAGGGCTCTCCCCTGGACTATAGAGTGACAATACGCAATTTTCTGGTGAAAGTTGTGGGGTTTGTCTGGATAAGGAATAAAGACCAGGAGGCATCTATTAGAGAGAAGACAAATAGCACACGTTATTAATATTCAGGTCACTGGCTGATTTTGAGTGGTTATAAACCCTCACAACCAGCCACTCTCTTGCCCATTCTATACATACATGGGCCATGTAGCCAAGATGACTCTCTGTTAATAAGCAAGACTCACTTGTGGACTTCTGGGATGAACCAGTCCTGACTCTATATTTGCCTCCTGGCAGTTAGCACTCTTCCTTTGCCAGCCTCTTTGCCTTTCAAGTAATCTCACTTCTGCTTTATTCCAAAGCTGTTTCATTGCACTCACTATTTACTGCACTACTATCCAGGGCTGCATCTCGGCTAGATTGATGCATAGGCAAACTAGACACATGCCTAGGATCCTATGTGAAGACAGGGCCCAGTTGTGCTTATTTTACATATAATTATTGAGTGGAAAAAAAAGTGATATAAAAATTTCATCTTCAGCTGAGGGCCCCTGAGTTTGCTTGCCAAGGGACCACTAAAGGGTTAATCTGCCCCTGGGTTGCATAGCTACAGGCCACATGAAATTTGTGCACTGCCCTGATCCAAGACCTGTGAGCGTCTCAAGCTCTCAAGGGATGTGTGGATAACCACACGGACCTGACACAACCAGCCAGATCCATGTCCCGTAGACTGCTCTGGGAGTCTTTCAACTGAGTGCATTAGGATTTGTTGCAGTTCAAGTGAGCTGTTCACTCCTCAGCTGAGTTGTATTGGTCTGGATCTGCTACTCCAGTGTAGCCCAGGTACACGTGGGGGGTGTGCCCTGTCCTCCAATGACAGTGGTGGTGGTCAGGCAGGGTGCTGAGGAAGGGGTCAGCTACTAGAGGGGCTTCCTCCCCTCTCTATAGAGCTAGGCCAAAACCAAATACTTAACTATGTACAATTTATTACAAGAATAAATACAGAAGCTTAATATAAAACACAGAATATTTACACGGCTAAACATATAATACTATATATAATATTCCGCAATTCACATATAATACCAAATATGAACCAAATAACTTACAACCTATACAAGACAATTAACACAAAGGGGTATTAACTGATATAATCCAAGTAACTTAACCATAATATTTCTTTAAACCTTTACAAATAACAATACCAATATACACATTGAGATATTAAAACACATAAACTCTATAACCCCCCTTAAAGAATACCCCTAGCTATTGTAGCCCTTAACACAACAACCTCAAAATAGGGAATGCACTCCGCACCACCCCAAGGGGGTTCCCTGAAGCCCCTCCCCTTTAGGGACCTGGGATGTGGACATGCCTCTCCTGCAATGGAGGGTGGAGGCGGCAGACCCACATCACTCATGTTAACCTCTCCCATGGAGCTCGCTTCCCCAGCAACTCGTGCTTCCTCTCTGGAGAAGTCAAGGCTCATCCCGTGGTGGCCAATCCTGCAAGAGCCTCTCCCCAAAGGCGCCTTCAGGTCTCCTCGTTGGCCTGGTCCCCGCACTGGGCACCCAGGGCTTGCTCTCTCGTGGGAGCCAAGCCCTTGCAGGCTCCCACTCCCTGGTCTCACACCACGGATTCTCCCCTTTCCCAGGCCCTGCTCTGGGCACTGGGGCTCTTTTAGTTAAAAGTGGAGCCGCACTGTGGGGCTCCAGTCTCTCGGCCTAGCGCCTGGGCTAACGTGAGCAGCCACAAGCTGCTTTTAAGGTGGTTCTCCGTGCGTCGACCTGTGCACTGGGTAAGACCCAAGCAGCCACGAGCTGCTCCCAGGGCCAGCTCTCCATGTGCCGATCTGCACACTGACTGCCCAGCCACTTGCTGGGTTTGCAGGCTCAAGCCGTCTCGAGCAGTTCCTAGAGCCTGATTCCCATGCACCAATCTGTGCACCACTGAAACTCAAGCAGGGTCCCCAGCTCCTCTCTCCTCACCATCCCTCGTCATCTCTCCAGCCGGCTTCCCTTTTATACTCTTCAAGGGCTCCACCCCCGAAGTTCTCCGGACCTGGCCGGTGCAGTTCCAATTCAGGTCCAGCTGCTCCTTGCCCACTCCCTTCAGAAAAGGGCGGGGCATTGCTTCCCTTGTGGGCGGGTTCCACCAATCAAACAGAAGACCCTCAATCGTAGGACTCAACCCAAGCTCCATAAAGGTAAGCCTGCTATACCAGTATCCTGCTGCTGAGGATCTGACCTGGTGTGAAGGCCATGCATTGTCATCCAAACCTTTAAAAATTATCTGGGCATCCTTAAAGAAAAATCGCCCACTGGACCCGGACAGCAGGGATGCATTTTAATGCCAGACTTTTTGACAATACAGAAAAGCTGAATGTGAGTTACGGTGCCTGACTATAGAGCCCCTTTACTGCTATGATGGTACTCAAAGATTATCCAGGGATAAACATCAGCACTGCATGCTTTAAACTCTAGTGCAACTTTCCCCCTAGTTATGCCCAAATATCATGAATCTATTTGGCCTAAGAGTTTATCACTTAGCTGCTTGTTCGGATGGGGTGGGATCAGTGATGTCGCCTGCCTTTGTGATTATGTTTTGGCAGTAGTCTCTTCTCTCGTCTTACAATTACATGTTGTCTGTACCACTTGCTGTGACTCACTGTTGCAGGACAGGACTGAGCTAACCCTGCACACATAGGCAAACCCCAGGCAGTGATCTTTGGCAGGCCTGGGAGCATCTGTTGGGGACGAGCACAGAGCAACCTCACTAACGAACCAGCATAAGTAGATTTGGTTGGATGCGGCTTACTCGGCCCCAGCCTTGCCACGACTGGCCAGTGCAGTGGTGTAGACAAAAGACATGAACGCTCTGTAGGATGGACAGTCTCCACCTATGTACAGCATAATATTGGCTCTTCATGAGGGATTCTCAAAGCTGTGGTAACACAAATGAAGAGTAACGATAGGACTAATGAGGTTTACGTTCTCCTCCAGCTTGCAAAACCCTGCAATGTTGCCTTCCTGGATTTCTTTCAAACAGGAGATACCTCTGAACACGTTTTATGTTTCAGAGGGTGAGGGAAAGTTGTGCCCAGTACAGAATAACTGATCATAAATACGAAATTGTAATGTGGCTAACTAGTTCAGTGCTCAGCGCAAACACAGCAATCTCCCTGCAGTATAAATATGTGCATGGGACTGCAGGGCTGGTGCAGCTTATTGGGAATGACTTCTCACTCTAAGAAGAGAGTGGACAAAGTGTTTGGGTGGTATAAGTGACTTGGGCAAAGATGGGGAAGTTGCATATGGTGATCGTTTTGGGGAGGCTCAGGTTGGACTGGGGGGGCAGTTTTTATCCAGGGGTGATATTTGGTGATCATTCTGGTTTAACTTAAACCCTCCCCTGCTTGTCCCCTAACAATCTCAGGTGGCTTAAACCTACTGCACCATTTTGATGTTTGAGATCTGGCTCCATAACATTTATTTTGCAGATGGATTGCGAGTGCTCAGCCAGGGACCTCACCCATGCGCAATGCATGCATAGTTGAGAAGAATTGCTCTATTATTTCTTGAGTAAATGAGTGAAAGCTAAGATACTGCATTTCCTGAAGGGTGCCTTGTGTCTAATGAGGGGTGTCTTCAATCTGAAAAGGTTGAGAACTACTGTCAACAGTAACGCCGCTGCTATACCATACAAGCTAGACCTTAACTTTACCTGGATTTGTTGTTGTTGGTGGTGATGCTACGTACCCCAAGATCAACAGCATAGCTTACATGCTCATCGATAACAATAGGAAAGCAAGATATATTCTTACTCTGGAGAGGTTTAAAGTTAATGAATTCAGCTGGTCTCACGTTCCCTATTTATTGTGGGAGGATAGTGTGGAAATGTTATTTGAGGCCTCCTTTCTAATGATCTGGGCATGCAGATGAGTGAAGGACAGACAGAAATGGATTTAAGTGACAGGACTGGGTGAATGGATTTACCTTCCCCAATGGGGTGGGATGTCTTCTACTCACATTTAATAGAGTTCACTGCAGGATTGCTTGGCTCACTTTTGGCCACAGGATTGCACTAGACTCTCTCCAGCCCAAGTCCAGGCTCCACTCCTGATTACAGTTGCCCTTCCTCCCAACCCATCTGTAAGGGATGGAGAATATCAGGCAGGAGCTCCGGTTCAAGGACTCCATAGATTATAAAGCCAGAAGGAACTTCTGTGATCATGTAATTATCGAGTCCAATCTCCGGTAAAATACAGTGGGACTTCCCTGAATTAACTCCTGTGTCAACTAGAGCATATCTTTTAGAAAAAAACCCCCTAACATTCAATCTTATTTAAAACTTTCCAGTAATGCACAGCCAGCCATGACACTCATTAGTTTGCTCCAGTAATTAATTATCCTTAGTGTGAAATTTGAGCCATATTTCCATTTTTAATTGCCTAGTTTCATCTTCTACCCATTGGGGCTTGTTATGCCTCTGCTGCTTAGATGGAGGAGTCTCCTAAGTTTTGGTTCCCTGTGCAAGTACTTATAGATGGGAGTCCTGTCACTCGTTCACTTTCTTCTATAAACTAGATTCACCTTCTTCTGTCTTTGTCTTTGCAGTGCTTTTGCAATCCTTCAGTCCCTTCCAAGGTGTTTCTCTGAACCTTTTCTAAGTTTTCAGCATCTTCTTGAATTGTGGACACCAGGCCTGCGCACACTATTCCAGTGTTGCTTGCACCAATGCACAATTGCACAAAGGCAACAGAACCTCTCTACTCCTACCCAATATCCCCCTGTACACGCATTCAAGAATTGTCCACATCACAGAGTGACCTGTCTTGATCAATAATGACCATTCCCTGCAATCTTCACCAGTAATTATTTGGTGTTTTTCCCCCCAGCCTATTAATAAAAAACATTATCTGGCTTAGAACTAAGAACCAATCCCAGGGAAACGCATCCACTTGATGATGATTCCCTGTTTACAAAGATGTTTTGAGACCAATAAATTAGCTAGTTTTTAATCCCCTTGATACATCATGTTGACTTTGTGTTTTTCTGCTTTCCTTGTCAAAGTATTCTGCAATACCAAGTCAGATCCCTTACAGAAAGCTACTACATCAAAACTACGACTACTGTCAGCCAAACTTGTCACGTCATCAAAAATACATCAGGTTGGTTTGTCAAGCTCCATTTCCCCCAAATCTGTCGAGTCATATTAATTTTCTTATTCTTTAATTTTTTTACTAATCAAGTCCTAGATGAATCATAAATCTGTGCAGGATTAATTTCAGACAGACGGATCTTTTAATTCCCTGTGACATCTCCTTTTCACCTTCCAAATGCTGGCACAACAGTAGACTTCATCCAGACTGCAAAAACTACTCTAATGTTTCCAGATTATGGGAACATATCCATTCTCCCCCACTTCTTACAGGAAAAAGCTCCCCCCAAGCCATACCTCAGGCCTCATTTACCTCTTAAAACAGGCCACTTCAGTGTTGGTTGGCTATGAATTGTACAAGCCAATCATTCCTGTATTGCCCCTCTCATCAGAAGTCATATGATTACTACTTTTTAATCTAAGCTGGCCTTGCACGTAAATGTTGTGAGGAAAGCAAAAGCCCTCTGCACCTTTACCAATTTGGGTCAATGAGGAAAAGAAATTCTATTTGATCCTCTAAATGGGCTATTGGGCAGACCCACCGCATCTTGGAAACAGCTCAGCAAGCCTCAACTACAGGGAGGAAGAGAAGGCAAAGGAGGGATAACAGCAAGATGGCCTTTGGGAAACTGAGCCATATGATTGTTCAGAGCTCCAGTATGGATCTGGAGATAGGTCTGCTGAGAGCCTCTGGGTTAGGGTCAGAGAGGAAAGAAACAGGGGTGATGTTGTGGTGGGGGTCTGCTATAGACCACCAGAAAAGTGATGAATGAGGCTTTCTTCAGACAAGTAGCAGAAGTTTCCCGATCACATGCCCTGGTTCTCATGGGGGACTTGAGTCCCCCTGATATCTGCTGGGAGGGCAGTACAGCAGTGCGTAGGCAATACAGGGAGTTTTTGGAGGGTGTTGGGGACAACTGCCAGGTGCAACTGCTGGAGTGGCCAATTAGTCTTTAAGACGGAGGTCCTGCTTGGTATTCTCCATCCCTTACAGAGGGGTTGGGAAGAAGGGCAACTGTACTCAGGAGTGGAGCCTGGACATGGGTCTACTGCAGTCCAGTGCTCTTCTTGACCTGCTGCTCACAAACAGGGAAGAATTGGTGTGGCATGTTGTAGTGGATGGGAACTTGGGCAGCAGTGACCATGAGATGATTGAGCTGAGGATCCTGAGGAAAGGAAGGATGGAGAGAAGCAGAGTAAGGACCCTGGACTTCAGAAAAGCAGACTCCAACTCTCTCAGGGAACTCATAGGCAGGATCCCCTGGGAAGCCAGACTGAGGGGGAGAGGAGTCCAGGAGAGCTGGCTGTACTTTAAAGAAGTCTTATTGAGAGTACATGTATGGCAGAAGACCAGCTTGGCTTAGCAGGGAACTCTTCAGTAAACTACATCACATAAAGGAAGCCTATAAGAAGTGGAAACTTGGACAAATAACTAGGGAAGAATGTAAAAGCATTGCTGGAGCATGCAGGGATGAAGTCAGGAAGACCAACGTGTAATTGGAGTTGCAGCTAGCAAGGGATGTGAAAGGTAACAAGAAGGGTTTCTACAAATATGTTGGTAGCAAGCGGATGATCAGGGAACATGTGGGTCCCTTCCTGAATGGGGGAGGCCACCTTGTGACATGATGCAGAAAATGCTGAAGTGCTCAAGGCCTTTTTTCCTTCAGTTTTCACAGGCAAGGTCAGCTCCTGGGCAGCACAGTGTGGGGAGGAGGTGAGAAGCCAACAGCAGTGAAAGAACAGGGTAGGGACTGTTTAGAAAAGCTGGACGTGTACAAGTCCATGGGCCCAGATGGGATGCACCGAAGAGTGCCGAGAGAGTTGGCTGATGTAATTGCAGAGCCATTGGCCATCATGTTTGAAAATTCATGGTGATTGGGAAAAGTCCCTGATGACTGGAAAAGGGCAAAAAGTGTGCATATTTAAGAAAGGAAAAAAGGAGGATTCAGGGAACTACAGACCAGTCAGCCTCACTTCAGTCCTTGGAAAAATTATGGTGCAGGTCCTCAAGGAATCAATCTCAAAGCACTTGGAGGAGAAGAAGGTGATTAGAAACAGTCAACATGGATTCACCAGGGGCAAGTCATGCCTGACCAACCTGATTGGCTTCCATGACAATATGACTGACTGTGGATGCGGGGAGACCCATGGATTTGGTGTACCTTGATTTCAGCAAGGCTTTTGATACGGTCTCCCACAGGATTGTCACAAGCAAGCTAGGGAAGTACGGGCTGGATGAATGGATTGTAAGGTGGACACAAATCTTGCTGGAGCATTGGGCTCAAAGAGTACTAATCAATGGCTCGATTTCTACTTGGCAGCCGGTATCAAGTGGAGGGTTTCAGGGGTCAGACCTGGGGCAGGTTTTTTTCAGTGTCTTCATTAACAACCTGGAAGCTGGCACAGAGTGCACCCTCAGCAAGTCTGCAGTTGAAGTTAGATATTAGGAAAAATCTTCTCTCAAGGAGGGTAGTAAAGCACTGAAACAGGTTACCCAGAGAGGTTTTTGAATGACCACCCTTGGAGGCTTTTAAGGCCCGGCTACACAAAGCCTTGGCTGGGATGATGCAGTTGGGGCTGGTCCTGCTTGGAGCAGGGGGTTGGACTAGATGTGACCTCCTGAGGTCCCTTCCAGCCTTGTTGTCTGTGATTTGATTAAACTGAGTGGGGAGGTGACTGGGGGAGCTGATTCATTTCTTCTTCCATCGCCCAGCACAGACGTCCGTCTCCCAGACATGCTCTTATATGTGCTTTGAGGCTCAAGGACAACCTCCGTATTTACAACTCTGGGTGTGAGATCTGCCCTCTCAGTGGATGCGATCCTCCTGTGCTGACTGGACCCAGGCTGTGACCAGTAAAACAAGGAGGACAAGCTGAGATGGCTTCTAAAATCATAGGCTCATAGAAAATGAGGGTTAGACGGGACCGCAGGAGGTCACTTCTAGTCCAACCCCCTGCTCCAGGCAGGACCAGCCCCAACTACATCATCCCAGCCAAGGCTTTGTCTACCCAGGTCTTAAAAACCTCCAAGGATGGAGTTTGCACCACCTCTCTGGGAAGCCGGTTGCAGTGCTTCACCACCCTCCTAACTTCCTCCGGCTTCCCTAAGACAGGGCTTGAATTTAGCTGGGATTTCTCACAGCATTTCCACAGTGTGTGTGTGTGTGTGTGTGTGTGTGTGCACGCGCGCTTGTGCATGGGTATGTCATCATGTGTGTTCAGTCTCTTTCTGTTGATTACTGCATCCCCAAAGAAAAAAAAATGAGAACTTATTAGCAATGAAAATGGCAGATCCCACGCTCCCCTAGGAGAAGCTACTTCTAGTAAATCCTGAGGGAGTCTATTTTAATGCCATTGTATTTCGGTGTCTATTAAAGTGAGTTTTAAGTCAACTTTAGAGGTGCTTTTAAAGGATTTAATTCTTCTCTTCCTCTCTGCCTTGTATTGTTGTGTTCTTATTAGCACTGACACCTGGGGCTTCATCATGCATAAGATACAAAAATTGCCAAATATTTTGTTTTACCTCCACACAACATTTTTAAAATGCTTCTCCTCCCAGACAGGCAAACTCCAGGTTGGGGACATATCTAGAATTAGACTGTGCTCCTCTGCCATAAGCAGCATGCAGTGACAGGCAGATGGACAGGAAGGGCATAGCGTTTGGTTTGGCAAGGCCCCCCCCAAGCAACCCAGCAAAAAATAAAATAAATAAATATATATTTTTAAAGCACTTTTCGACACCTGACATGATCAAAACAACTGCACCTTTTGATGTGCTGGCTAATCTCTCTCCACTGATTAGCCAGCATGTGTTTCCCAGTGCAAGAGCTGTCCCTGTGTAAGCAGCTGGAGATTGCAATTGGTGAATAAAATCTTTTGCCCATTCCATGTCCTGAATTTCAAGTCAAATGTTTTTTTCCACAGGGTCCTTCTGATATATTTTCTGCAACTCTGGTTGTTACCAACCAGTTCAGCAGCAGGTGTAATGGCTTCTACAGAAAAAAAACAGAATCTCTCCCCGGGGAAATAAGTATTGATGCTGGCAGAGGTTTGAAGAACGTGCCCACTCTCTCCCTCGCAATGCAGGATGCTTGCAGTCTGAATCTGCTACATATCCATCTCCCAGCAGAGTGACAGCGGGGATTTAAAGGAACACGGGGACCGTGGTTTCAGGACACGTGGATTTCTCAGTTCCCTTTGTAAGAAGGGAAATTCTCCATGCACCCCAAGAGGGTGTGTAACCCCCTTGCCCTGTAGAAGGGACCTTTCCAAAATGCATCCATCTCAGGAAGGGCAGCGAGACCCTTTTAAGCATACTTGGGAGGGAAATAGCAGTGGCCGTGTTGGGTGTACCGCTGAAGGCAAGGGGAGTTTCCCCAATCCAGCAACTGGGTTAGGGAGCATGTAGCAGCGGGGCCCAGAGGGGAGCGTCCTGTGAGGACTTGGGCCGACTGAAACGGACTGTCGTATTGAAAACACCGACTGAGCATGGCTGCAAGAGCTCTGCCTCCTCTGTTGCAAGGGCAACACACCTGTCCAGCGCCCCAGGAACAGAAAGCGGTTGAGGACAATGTTAATAACTCTTCTCTCAGCCAGAGGCGTGCATCCTGCTCTGAGCACCTGCCAGGAAAGAAGCCAAAACCACAAGCGCATTGGATCCAGAGAGGCTCCAGAGGAGGTGGATTCAATCTGTGCTAACTGAAAGCACCACTCAGAGGTCTGAGTAGACCCAGAGAGGGTGATGGAGGATGCATAAGCCCGGATTTCAGGTGTGAATGTCAAGGATTGAGCATTAAGACCTGAAACCAACTGGAAGTGTCCGGGAGCACCTGGTTTCTTTTGCTGTTGTTGTTTCCCTTTTACAGACTCAGAAAACAAGGATTTCTCAGGGATGGTGAAGCTGGTTTGTAGTTTATTCACCACTAAGGAGCCATGCGTTGTATATCTACTGTGACGCTTAACGTTTTCTTTGTAGGGTTTTCATGCATTGTTTGTTATCCGTTTGTTGTTGTAGTAAAAGGGTGATTTTAAACTTTTAAAATGCATTATTAGTCAATTTTAATACGGAAAATTTAGTGAGAAGCAACTCAAACTAGCTGTGTGCGTGTGTATATACACATACAAACACTATATACACACACTAATATATATACACACACATATATATGTGTGTGTGTCTGTATACACACACACA
>NW_017729025.1:5364684-5378101 GCF_001723915.1 Gavialis gangeticus | reverse complement strand
CACACACACACACACACACACACACACACACACACACACACACACACACACACACACACACACACACACACACACACACACACACACACACGGGCTGTGCGAAATTTCACTGGGTGTTTCGTTTTGACACTGTTTCGACTCGTTTCAAGCTGAAAACAGTGAAACCAAAACAAAACGAAAAGCTTTGAAACAGCCTCAAAACAAGGGCAGTCGAAACTTTTGAAATGTTTTGAGTTGTGAAACGGGGCTTGCTTGCAGGGAAGCAGAACGTAAGGAGAGGGAGGGGGAGGAGGAGGGAAGGACTGCTCTCATATTGACTGTGCAGGTGGCCAGTGACTGCGATCCTTCCCTGAGGTCCCTGCCAATCCTAGTGCTCTGGGGGAGGGACGGAAAAACAGTTTGCCTTAACGCGCACACACAGTCACACACGTCATGAGTTTTGTTTATTAGCACCTTGAGGTGCAGTTTCCCAGAAACCCCTGCACCTCTCTCCTTGAAACTTGGCAAGCTTTGCGGCCTGAGCAGGGGCTAGCATGCCTGCAGTTTTGACCCCCCCCCCGTGCCTTCACACTTACAAGTGACATGAGTTTTGCTTTTAGGAATTTGAGGTGCAGTTTCCCAGAAATCCCGGCATCCTATCTCCTTGAAACTTGGTAGACTTCATGCCCTTTGAAGGGGCTACCATCCCTGCAGTTTTCATTCAAATCTGCCAGGAAATGACAAAGTATAGGCAGTTTTGTGGTTTCCCATGATAGCCTATGAGTGAAACATCAAAACAGTGTTGAAACAGTGAAACAGTTTTGATGAAACAAAATTGAACGGTGCTTCGAAATGAAATGAAACTCGAAACAAAACACTGTTCTGTCAAAACATCAAAATGGAAGTCGAAACAAAATGGTGCTGTTTCATATAGCCCTAATATATACATATGCACACTATATATAGGGTATATATAGTATATAATGTGTGTACACACACAGACACACACACACAGCTAGTTTGAGGTACTTTGCATTAAATTTGCCTGCGTGACTAGTAATGAATCTTAAAAGGTTCAAAATCATATATAGTATATAGTGTGCGTATATATAGTATGTGGGTGTGTAAATATATTTACAAATACACACATATACATACATACATATACAAATACACACACACACATTGTGTGTGTCCACGCGCGTGTGTGTGTAAGTGATGTCTTCAAGTACAGAATCACAGAATCATAGAAAATGAGGGTTGAAGGGAGCTCAGGAGGTCACATCTAGTCCAACCCCCTGCTCCAAGCAGGACCAGCCCCAGCTACATCATCCCAGCCAAGGCTTTGTCTAGCCAGGCCTTAAAAACCACCAAGGATGGAGACTTCACAACCTCTCTAGGTAACCTGTTCCAGTGCCTTAAGATCCTCCTAGTGAGCAAGTTTTTTTTCCCCCAATCTCTAACTTCAACTTCCCTTGCTGCAGCCTGAGCCCATTGCTCCTTGTTTTGTCATCCGCCCCCACTGAGATCAGCCCAGCTCCAGTAGCCCAAGAGGTGCTAATGATTTTGGAAACTGCACTGAAAGAGCAAGGACTGTTACTACCAGAGAAGAGCGCAGCCTGGGCAGTTGTTCAGCAGCATTTAGGAAGTGGATTTGTGTTTAAGGAAGTGGACTGGGGGCCCTGGAGATTAGGTAAGGGTGAAACACACACACACGCGCGCACGCGCGCATGCGCGTGCACAC
The DNA here is from genome assembly GCF_001723915.1 of Gavialis gangeticus. Lineage (NCBI taxonomy): Eukaryota > Metazoa > Chordata > Crocodylia > Gavialidae > Gavialis > Gavialis gangeticus. The sequence continues at coordinate 5,376,378 of NW_017729025.1, read as the reverse complement.
ACATAGTAAATCCAGAGGGGTTGTGCACTTAAAACTGTATAATTCATAGGTGTTCTAGCTAAGTGTGAATGCCAGGCTTGTCAAAGGCCACCAAGGCCAAGGGTTTGAAAAGAGACTAGCATTTTGGGGTGCCTTGGTGTGTGGGGGCCAACTTGAGATAACTTAGGTGGCAGCTGAATTTCACAGGACGGTGACACAAACACTTCCTGATGCTCAGTCCCCTTTAGGAGACAGTGTTGAGACATCTTACAGCCACCCCAAACTGGAAGGGCTGCCAATCACGTTGGAAGACCTTTGGGTTGTCCCTCTCTGGCAGAGACCTCTCGTCTTTCCCTGCCCCCTGCCTCAGATCAGCTCACCGTTCACAACGAGAGTCTTCATACTGGCTCCAGCTGGCTTTCCTATCCACCCCGAGCACCCAGGACCGGATATACACCTTGGCCATCCTTGAAGAGCTCCTTGATTTTACATGGCACATTTTCAGGCAGGAAGAGTCTTTTGGGAGCAGGGGAGTTAATTGTACAACAATTTCTTACACGACCAAGAAATAATTCATGCTACGGTAGAGAAGAGAAAAAACCCATAGAGCAAAGAACTGATAATGAAAAGGAAAATAAATTATAATAGGGCTATTTTCCTCTCCGCCATTGTATTTTCGGGTCAGTGTTCCCCCACTCTCCATCTCCCATCTGCATGTATTATTTTCCATCTGAGCTTGATTCCTAATGACCACTGAAAAAGCTAAGACCTCAAAACCCACAGTTCATGCCAAACTGTATTCCCACAGAAATCCCATTGGAAAGCTCACGGGATCCCAAACAGTGAAGAAACCATTCCTACAATGAAGAAACTGAGATTTCCCAGGGGCCAGAAGGCACCCAGCGGAGCTGAAAGCTGGAAACGTTGCTTCATTTCTTCCTTTTAACCTTCTGTCCAGGTCAGCTGTTCCATAGAGATAAATTCATTTCACCCTTACCTAATCTCCAGGGCCCCCAATCCACTTCCTTCAACACCAGTATACCTTCCACTTCCTAAATGCTGCTGAACAACTGCCCAGGCTGCATTCATCTCTGGTAGTAACAGTCCTTGCCCAAAATCATTAACATCTCTTGGGCTACTGGAGCTGGGCTGATCACAGTGGGGGCAGAAGATAGGACAAGGAGCAATGGGCTCAAGTTGCAGCAAGGCAAGTTGAGGCTGGATATTAGGAAAAGCTTTCTCCCTAGCAGGGTGGTGAAGCACTGGAATGGGCTACGTAGAGAGGTGGTGGACTCTCCATCCTTGGAGGTTTTTAAGACCTGGGTAGACAAAGCCTTGGCTGGGATGATGGAGTTGGGGCTGGTCCTGCTTGGAGCAGGGGGTTGGATTAGATGCGACTCCTGAGGTCCCTTCAACCCTCATTGTTTGTGATGCTGTGAATCTATACTTGAAGGCATCGCTTTAACTCCTGTATGTGGTCATGCTTGAGTCCCACCTCAGTCAGTAGGACTTCACTCATGTCTACATGCTGTCCTGAGAAGGAATGGCCCAAAGTCCATACTTAGATATTTAGCAAATTGTCCGATGCTTTTGGTTGTTTGCTTAGGTGACAGACAACACTGACACTTCCCCTTTCAGTGTCAGAAAATAAAATAATCCTAGCAAAGAACTATCATTTGCCTTTGTTGCTCATAACAGCTTCAAAATAACAAAGCATTGAGTTGTGTGGCAAACTCACCTTACCCCGCAGCATGCAGTGCAGACTAACATTACCATGGGTGCAAACACCCCTTTGAATTCAAGCTGTGGCAATGATCTGAATTGTATTATCCCCTAATTATACTAGCTGACTGCACACCACAGATGGAGTTGCAAAGTCCTGGTGTAGTGTTTATGCTAGCTTGTCATGCGGAGACAAACAGTGGAAGCATCGCAGGCAAGGTACCGATGACAGTGATGGTCCTGGAAGACAGGCAGACAGAGCACCGAAGGAGTCGTTTCACTGCTTTGTCTATTTATATTCCCCCCACCAGTTTTATATCTATTTCTGGTAATTTGCTTGGAATTAGATAGCTGGAGAATGCGGCATCTTTACTATCTGCTCCATCTCATACGCACAGCTTTAACTTGACATGACAGGGAACTCAGTACAAGAGATGATCGGGATGTTTTGCACTTTATAAAAGCAGCGATAAAGATTTAGGGGAGGGAGCGGGAAAGAGATTTACAAATGCTTCCCCTCGGCAAATCCAACTCCAGACCTTTCCATCTTTACAAAGCACAAGGAGTATAAATCCTAAAAAAAACAATATATTTAACTGTAAAAATACCAGGAACTACAGTGTGCACAGAAGATGCTACACATTATTGAGTTGTGTTTTATTGCACGATGCATAATTTACTGGTGATAAAAAAGAAAAAAAAAAGTTTGCACCATTCTGTAGCTGCATATGTGAAAGGAAATATATAGGATCCTCACACTTTTCTAGTCCTCCCACCGTCACATATCCAGGCCCACATCCTCCTCCCCTCTGGGGACACCTGCCCCACAACTTGCTCTTCCCCCTTGCATACATCTTCCATCCATTCCATCACATTTGCCCTTCTCATGCCATTGCTCCTCTCTTTACACCCTCCGTCCTACCCTCCGCCCTTCCTTCCTGCTGCTTTCTGCAAAATGCCCACCTCTCCTTGCAGAGAGGTCACAGCCACCATCTCTCCCCATCTTGCCCCCTCCAGCTCCCAGAGACCTGGGTTCCTCTTGATGACGCTGGCTTTGCAGCTGCCATCTCTTCTTCCTGACTCCACAGCCTGGTTGGGGTCTGCCCTCTTCTTTTTCCATTCCTATTATTTCCAAGCCCTCCTTATCTCTTCTTCCAGCAGGCTTGTGCCCATCTTCTCTCCTCTCCTTCCAAATTGCTGTCATCAAATATCCACTGACTTCACCCCATCCAATGTCCTCTCTGCTTTCAGCTGCTGACTCTTCTCTTCCTCTCCTCACAGTAACATCGCCCTCTCTGCTGCCCCACAGCTCCTTGGACAGTTATCCCTGTGTCCTTGATCCTGCACCCTGACCTGAGCTACCCTCTCACTCATCAAAGGAGCCTGCACTTGATGCCAGCCTCACCAAGCACTGCTTCCTCTGTCTACTCGGTGCAGAATTGAGTCCCCCCGCTCTCTGATAGTCACTTGACTCCTCTTCTAAGCTGCCCATCCACCACCGTGACCTCTGGATAGGTCTATAATGACAGCAACAGCATGCTCTGACTGACACAACTTGCATTTCATGCTTCAGACCCTGAAGGACAATGGAGAAATGCCCTGAAGCATCTTCACCACCACCAGGACAACTCTCCCTTTGGAAAGAGGATGGCGGGTGGGCAGGGCATGCTGAGGGACACCCCAGTCAGGGCACGCTATCAGCACAGTGCAGACATGCCATCTGTCCCTGAGCCTCTTCCTAGCTTACATTAAATGACTACTTCTCAATGCTTGGCCCTCTTCCATTGATCTTGGCTCCCATTGATCTGGCTGCATCTCCTGATCTCCCTTCTCAACTCTTCTCTTCAACTTAAACTTCTCGTTAACCTCTGGCTCTCATACCGAAGGCAAGCTTTAATCTATTCCAGACTGAATAATCCACCCAGGATCCTACTTTTACAGATTCACAGAAGTTTAGGTCTGGAAGGGACCTCGTGAGATCATTGGGTCCAGACCCCCTGCTCTGGGTAGGAAAGACGGCTGGGGGCAAATAACCCCAGCAAGGTGCGCGCCCAGTCTCCTTTGGAAGATCTCCAGGGCAGGTGCCTGCACCACCCCGCTGGGAGTCTACTCCAGAGTCTGATCACACGAACCGTAAAGAAGTTTTTCCTTATATCCAGTCTGAAACCTCCTTCTAACTTGTCTCTAACCAAACTTTCTACTGACTTCCTCTTAGTCAAAGCTCTGTCTTTCAAGCTTTCCTTTGCTCTGCCCCAGGCCCTTTGGCTTTTCTTTCTCATGGTCAAATCCATCCTGCTACCCTTGCAACATCTATGTCCTTTGCTCCTGCTCTGGTCCTGGGAAGCATCGCTGACTGGGCTGATTCCTGCCCTACAGATTGTGTCCTCCGCGCCCAGTGCTGATCTCTTCCTAGCTACCAGCTCTGCTTCTCCACCCCAAAGGACTCCTGTGCCAGCTTGCCAAGCTTTTGACCACCTCGGAGGATCTCCTCAAACTCTTCCCTCCTCTGACCTTCTTCCTCTGTGCTCTGCTTCTTGCTCTTGTGTGACTCTCTCTACTTACCTGCTTCTCTTCTGTGCTGCAAATCTAACCCCATCACATTGCATCTCTCTTACCCTTCCTCTTAACCTCTCCCTCTCCTCTTGTACCACAGAAACGTTTGAATCTCTTCCATACCCAGGAATGCACCCTCGGTCGCATGTCCGTGAAACGAGTCTCTAACGACCTCCTCTTAGCCAAAGCCCCATCCTTTCCCTCCACCTGTGACACAGCTGACTTGGGGCGGGGGGCTGGATTCGATGATCTTCCGAGGTCCCTTCCAGCCCTAATGTCTATGAAATCTATGAATCTAGAATTAAAATTCAAATGGATCTTAATGAAGTGGAGACCTGGTTAGAGGGATACAGTAACATCTAAAACAGCCCCCCCCCCCCCCAAAAAAAAATAAAAATAAAAATAAAAATAAGAATCTGCACAAATGTGCACATACCAAGTGAGAGATAACTTGGCTGGCAGTAGCACTGGTAGGAGGACCTGAGGGCATTATGGTGGATCACAAACTCCATGCGCAGCAGCAGTGTGATGCTGTCATGAGAAAAGCAGCTGTATTTTGGGTTACTCTAACAGGAGCGATGAATGCAAGACCTAAGGGAGGATAGCATCAGTCTACTAAGCAGTGGCTAGCTCTCTATTGAAATACTGAGCCCGGTTTGAGGCACCGCATTTTAAGAAAGCTGAAGAGAAATGGAAGGGGACCCAAAAGCAAGTGGAGAGGATAGAAGCATTGGGATGCAAACCCTCTGGGAAAGAGAGAGAGCCACATATGTCTGGTTTGGAGACCAGGAGAACAAGTTTTCAAACATATGAAACAATGCCCTAAAAAAGAGGGAGAAAAACTGATTCTCCTGACCAAAGATGTCAGGACAAGAGATAACGAACTTATACTGCATGAAGCAGATTTAGATTAGATCTGGCGGAGAGCTTCCTAGCAGTAAGAACAGTTGCACAGAGGGATAGGACAAGCTGCCCAAGGAAGTCTGGAGTTGTCTGGGATGGTTTAGGTGCTGTGCATCCTGGATTTGTGCAAGGGGTTGGACTCGATGATCCCTGAAGTCCCCCCTCAAGCGGTCCCCCTTGATGCTACAAGCATATCTGAGCACTCTCTTTTTCTGCCCTTCTTGCTTGAGCAGAGCTTATCCAGAAGCATCCACAAAGTCACCCGACTTTTTCTCCTGGAAGTCCCCTCAAGAATTGAGTGGTCAGTCCCCTTAAGGAGGACAGGGGCTAATGGCCAGCCACCTCCATTTTTTGTTACATGGTACTTCAAATTTTTAGGAGCACAGAGCAAGGTTAGGGTTAGGGGAAGTGGTCTCTGACTTCAAGGAAAGTCATCTTGGATGAAGATCCTGAGACGCTGCCCTGAGGAACACAAACCTGGAAGGGACAGCGTGGGTCAGCCAGCCCACTGCTATCTCAGGCAACCACATACTAAACCCTTGTGCAATGGGTTTATAAGAGCATCTGCTCCACCACCTCTCACACATCGTGGCCACAGAGCACCTTTAATACTTGAGGACACATTTGGGATCTTTAGTACAGGAAAGCGCAGAGCCTTGTAAACTAGGGTGTTTCACAAAACGAGAGCAGGAGATGCACAGGACTCCATCAGCGCTGTGGACCATTGAAGTGGCAGGTGGAAGATGTCCTGATGATCCTATGGACTGTTACAGAAGGCAAAAAACCTCAAACCCAGTGGTTTTTGCCAGGCTGCCTAAGGGAGAAAACTCCTTCCTCTCTCCAAATCTGGTGACTGGTTTAACAGTGATCTTCTGTGCAAGATTCACCAGCCAGGATCGCAAGAGATTCCTTAGCTTCCCCAGCAGACCCTGGCCAGTCTCCCACTTTGATGTGTGGGATGTATCCAGTACTTCAGAGGAAGGCAGAATAAAATCCTCCAGAAGCCAAGTCAGGTATTCAATGGAGCAACAAAAGAAATAGTCCTGGCTCCTGCCAGTGACCCACAGCAGCTCAGAAGCAAGGGATGAATATGATATAATGTAAGTTGCAGAAGCCAGTTTGAGGCCCTAGTGGAAAGAGGATGAACAAGGAAAAGAAATGCAATGTATACAGGGCTATCTACACACCAGCCTTGCACACACGAAATGACAGGATCTGAACTAAAATGTGTTTTGCAAAGGTGGAATTGCCTCAGATACCCTAGGACATTGCCAGTCCACCACCCCAACATAATCCACGCCGGCAGCCTACCTTCCCCTTAGCACGAGAAAGACACTTTTCACACCGAAAACACCTTCTCTGCCTTCAGCTTCTTCACCAGACTCTGCCTTCACTTGCCTCACACATGAGATGCCTCCCAAAATGATGACACTTGTCTGAATCAGCTCACAGAAGAAGGGTTGGACTTGGGAAAGCTAAGAAACCTTTGGGACTTGGTAAAAATATGGATACCCTAGACGAACAAGGCTGGTTCTCTGCAGAAAAAAAAGGAGGGTGATCTGATGTTGAGTAAGTTATTTCAGGAAGTCACAGACCTGCAGAAAATGAGGGTTGAAGGGACCTCAGGACGTCACATCTAGTCCAACCCCCTGCTCCAAACAGGACCAGCCCCAACCGCATCATCCCAGCCAACACTTTGTCTACTGGGTCTTAAAAACCTCCAAGGATGAAGAGTCCATTACCTCTCTGGGTAACCTGCTCCAATGCTTCACTGCCCTCCTGGTAAGAAGTTTTTTTTTCCCCTAATATCCAACCTAAACTTCCCTTATTGCAACTTGAGCCCATTGCTCCTTGTTTTGTCATGTGCCCCTGCTGAGAACAAGAGCAGGAGAAGGAGTCTGAAGGAGCTGAAGGTAGTGGGTCTTCAAGGCCCTGGTGAGTGATAAAGTTATGCCCAGGGATGGTGCCTCCAAACTCTTAGAACTTTTTTTTGGCCCTGATGGCTCAGATAAAACAAAAAGAAAACTAAAGAAAAAAAATCACCCCCATTAAAGCAGCCTCTGTGCTGACCTATACTTTCTCATTATGTGTCCTGGTGCCTGTACCCTCTGCCTGCATCCACCTGATCTTGTCTTGCAGAAAGCTGGTAAGTCCTATGAAAGTGGAACTGACATTTTTGTCTTGGGCCTGTATAGCAGCTGGCACAATAAGGCCCTGCTCCAGGACTGGGACTCTTTGAGGTCCTTACCAACAGAGGAGCCAATGGGGCATGGTGAACGCCTGCTAATTTCTATAACCAATTACACAATAGGGAGGAAGACAACTAATATCTAATCCAGTCACCATCAACCACTCCCCAGCTTGCAGGACCCTGGGCTCATTAACATCTGTTTCAACTTAAAAGCTCTTTGCCCTGATTTTGTAGCAGCACTCGCATGCAAACCTTTGTAGCCCACAGCAGGACCCCTCAGCTGATCTACTGCTGTCACAACAGGGTGCCTGGGTGTCCCTGGAATGCAAATAATGGATTAAATCATTATTAGTTATTATGTGGGGAAGATGCCCATAGGGGCAGATGCACACAGGCAGATGTTCAATCATATTATTTATTTTGTGGGGAAGATGCCCATCATCTCTTAGCAGCTCAGACTCCACTGCAGCACAGGTACAATGCCATACAGGTATTTTGGGGGGCTGTTCAGATGGGCTAACACTGACCTGTTCCAAATATAGGAAGCTTTTTCTTCTAAACAAATATGATGGCGTCTCAGGCAACATTTTGGTACAGGAGTGAGCACTCCTAAAAAGCTGCCCCACAGTTCACCCAGGGGAATCACCTCCTCCTCTGCCTTCCCTGCTGTTATTTCCATCCCTTCCTTTCACTCCTTACAAATCAGTCGATAGCGGGGCCCGGTAGCAGCTGCCTGCGCCGCTGTTATGAAATGCATTGCCAGCGACACCCAATTGTGACATCTACTGGCTGAAGACTGGAAGAGCTCACATGATTTTGCCTTCCCAGTATTTCCCTCCCCTCCCTGTAGTATTGACTGTAAAAAGAAAAGCATTTCTCCTTTTTTACTCCTAAAATAGGCAATGCTGAGAATGCGAGACAACCATCCTCTGCTGCAACAAACTTTAAAATTAAGTTTGATGGCTCTAAGAAGTTATTTGGTTGTTGACAAAGGCTTCAAGATAATTCACAGTTACTTATGGGAGATGGAAACATCTCTGTACATGTTCCTTTTTTAATTTTTTTTTCAAACCGGCCAACATAATATGAATGATGGCTTAAGATAGTCAGGAGGGTAAATACATTGCCATCTGGTTTGCAATGTATTCACTGAGTTCATTCTTCTTGTCTTAGAGCTTTCTGAGATATATAAGGGCCATTATTTTATACATATATCATTAAAATGTATATATACTTCCTATTAATATGCTATATTTATATGAGTGTGTGCACGTGTGCATGTGTATACCGGTATGCAAATATACCTGGCTGTTTGCTAGTTACTGGCATGTTTCAAAAACCAGCAAGGGGGGAAATAAAGAAATGGAAGTAATAGGTTATTTGCAGTTGAGCTGCATTCATTAATGAAATCCAATGGGATTTAAACGCACACATTTAGGGAAACAAATGCTGCCTGCCAACAAGTGCTAAAGATCTAATAAGCCAACAATCAGTTTAGGAATGAAGTAGATGTCATACACTGAGCAGAACTGAATGCTATCAAGAGATGCTTAAATGGTATCTTGTCAGCACATGCAGATGAAGGAAAATGCAAGTGCCTACGAGGAGATGTAAATGGAAGCCTCTGACAAGCTGGAAAGAAGCATCTTGTGATGAGAATTTAATACTGAGCTGCCCAAGAAACATTTGCAAGTGTTTATTGGCGGTCAACACAGTGCAGCCCTTTGGGATGAAGTGCTAAACAGGAGAGCTCTGGCACTTCACAGGGAGGGGAGGGTGAAGCTCTTCCGTCACGTGGCCACTCCATTGTTTCCAAATGATCTTACTACGTGGCTAGCATTGCTTCCAGCTCATGTGGGACAACGCTCTTCTGGGATCATGATGCAACAGCTCACCAGATGATCAGCACGGTACAGTAGGCTACTCAAAATAAATGTATTCCTCGTTATCTGACCTATCCTCAATGAACGTTTGGTCTTCTAGGGATGAAAACTCAGTTACCCAGACTTAGAATCAGAGAAAATGAGGGTTGAAGGGAGCTCAGGAGGTCACATCTAGTCCAACCCCCTGGTCCAAGCAGGACCAGCCCCAACTGCATCATCCCAGACACGGTTTTGTCTACCTGGGACTTAAAAACCTCCACGGATGGAGAGTCCACCACCTCTCTAGGTAACTTGTTCCAGTACCTTTCTCATGAGAAAGTTTTTCCTCCTATCTAACCTCAACCTCCCTTGCTGCAGCTTGAGACCACTGCTCACCTCTCTGTCAAGGCTCTCGTTCCTGCACTGTTTGCTTGTTATCAACATCCCCTTGCCAGGTTGAACCTCATTCTGGTTCCTCTTATACTGCCAAATCCAGACAACCAACAAAGAGAGTTCATGTTAGCAAATGCAATTGCTAAAACTTGCTGCTTATTTTCCAGGGCCCTCAGACACTTCTTACTTCCAACAGGATTTTCTCCCAGGAAGAAACACACTTCTCCCCACCCTGCTCTTATAGAATTATTGATACCCTTTTGTTTCCATCCAATATCCCAGCTTCATGGTTTTTTCATGAATATCACAACCACCTGAAGGTAATAAACCCATCTCAAACCTGCAAATAAAACATGTGGAAGAAGAAAAACAAAAAACTGCAACACCAAGTAGCACAAAACCCCTTGCTCTTTCCCACCATCAATATTTAAATGAAAGGTTTTACTTAGCCCTCAGCATGCCTATATCCAGTACTCCACTGGCAATGCTCTTGGGCTCTATAGTAAATGCTCTTTAGCGTAAATCTTCATGCTCTATTGGATTAAAACCCTTCTGAGAATATTTTTAGAAACCAGAGAAGGCAGGGTTTTCCCCGCTCCTTTTAATCAACAAAGAAAGAGAGCGTTTATAATTTTTACCCATTCATGCTCCTTGAAAATAAATCTTTCAGGTCTGTGAATAACAGAGCATAATCAGAGACCCCAATAAACCTTGCATTCAAACTATGGATTTTTCTTCTTTCTTCTGCCCATAGCCAACACTCCCTGTACAGAAAAACAGTCCTGAAATGATGTGTAATGGTGAAGTCTTGTAGGTGTCATGTACAGTAATAGTTTGCTAATCATCTAGTAGTAGCTGACAAAAAAAATTGCCCTTTAAACGGATATGGCTGTTGGTGTCAACTCCCGAACCTTACTTATTCATTTCCAGCAAGTTTTGTCTTTGCAAAACTTACGCCATTATTTACTGTTATTATTCTAATTGCGCAGAGCAGCCCGTGGTCAATAAAAAGGATGCTTTCATCTTAATCATCAATCTCGTATTCATAAATATGCAGATTTCCAGACGCTCCTAATAATGCAAATGCACTTTTTTCCTCCCCTGGTATACAGTAAAAATGGAAGGAAGCTATTTCAATACACTGCAAAATGCTGAAAGAGGTGGGGAAGTTAGAAAGCCACACTAGAGAAGACGTTATCCTTGTCATCGCTCACACAGGGGAAAGATAAAAGGCCTCTCACACAGTAAAATGGTATTCACTGGGGGTATCATTACCTGGCCCCCTGCATGTTTACTTTAGTTTTCCAGTATAAGTGCACCAGACAACATATCCTACAGTGGAACAGTACTATACTCAGACAAGTCATATCTTACCTTGCCCCCTGTCATACTGAATACATGATTTTTGACAATACGGAAATTCTCTTAGCTACAATGGGATTAAACACACAACACAAACTCTGCTCGTATCGCATAACCATCCTCCCACCCAAACTATAGAGCTCATCCCCAACATGGAGATAATTAATAACAGTAACAATAGGAACAAGACTGTAAAAACAAGAACCATAATAATTATTATTACTTATAAAAGGCCTCCTTCTTTTGTGCAGACAATAGCAAACAGCCATAGATGTTGAACAGGGTTGATATTCAAGAGTAGGAAGTTGACACGCGGTGTCTACGTGTCATTTTGGTAGTAGCATCACCAAACGCCATGCTTAATAGGAAGGAATATACAAGAAGAAATGAATGGTTGCAATCCAACAAAAATGACTTGTGACCTTTGATACAAAGGTTACGCCTGGCATTTTTTCTATACTCAGCAGCCCATTGGAAATGAATAGACCATATTTCACAAGCAAACTCAGCAGATGCGATGGAAATCATCTGTCAGTCACTCTGGCCTTGATTGCAAAGGTTTCAAATCAATAGGACTCTTTCCATTAACCTCAAGCAGCTCTGCACCTGTTATATCAGGGCAAAGTTTTTAGATGGTAGGAAGCTGGGGTCAAGCATCAGAAGTGCTCCAGTGGCCTGACTCGGAGAACGATTATTAAATCCCCCCCCCCCCCGCACAGTGAGGGGTGA
>NW_017729025.1:5362829-5364618 GCF_001723915.1 Gavialis gangeticus | reverse complement strand
CCCCCCCCCCCCCGCACAGTGAGGGGTGAGACCCCTGGGAAACCAGGCTAAACCAATAGTTTGCATGACAGGAAACTACAGTCCTCTCCTTTTGCATTTTGGAGAAAGACCCTGGTCTCAGTAGTATTCTATTATAACATCTTTGGTCATGGTGTCATTTAATTAAAATCAAGCACCAGCTGTGACTAGCAGACTAGCAGACAAATGTGAATTAACTTTAAAAACAGGAGTGCTAATTTAGCAGCAATTTAAAGGCTTAGCAGGTATTTATAATGGAGATGTATGGTTGTTTTATACCTTCTGATGCTCCACGAGATGCACTCCAGTATCTCAATGTTGGAGAAATCAGTGGAAAAAAAAATATTTAAAACTAGCGTGAGGAATAGAGGGGCCCTGACATCAGTGGATCTATTCATGTGCTTTAAGTGCATTGTAGGACCTGGGCCAAAATCCTTACGTCTCATTGTTCCAAAACTTCCTATGTATTAAAAACAGAACTAAATTTAGCCCTATGAGAGGCAGCTCTGCTGGCTTCAGTGGTGCTAAAAACTCATCTCCGCCTCAAAAAATTCATCTCAAAAGGAGCATTTCTAATTTAAACCTCAGTCTCAGCCCCCTTAAAATTGAGGAACAGCCAGCTAGGCCTGCACTAATCCCCCTCAAATTTCAGAGCCACCTCTCAGCGCTCACAACAGCTTCTCTTCTCTTGCCCTGTCTGGTCTCAGGCCTCTTTCTGAAGGAAAGGCATCTGGGAGCACAAATGCCTTTGCTTACTGAGTCTCTCCGAAGAGGTTCACTTAAAAAAAAAAAGTCCTGAATGAAGCTCCATAAACCTTAAAGGGCGGGTCTGAAATCCAAGCCTAACTGTGAGCCTGTGTTTTAAAACAGTAGATCTAACCCCAAAATGTTCAGACTCTTGTGGGTGAGGAGTCTGGATCCACATCTGGATGGCAAGAAGATGGTGCGCATGGCAGAGATGGTCTGTTCAGTGTGCCTGCTTGAGCTGGCCTGTTACAGTTCAACATAAGCATGCTTGTTTGGCTGGGGTGAGTCCAGAGTCCTCAGCACCTCCCAGGAGCAAACCCTGTGATGGGAAACCTTCTAAGAAAATGGAGCAGACAATGAAGGTTAGAAGGAATAGCAGCCGACCCCCAGCTTCCCAAAGCAAAGAGGCAAGCTGGGGATGCAGCTGGATCCTGACCTCTGCAGCACTGCATGGGAAGGGTGCTGGATGGGAAATTCCAGGCAGGTCCCAGAGGATCTGCTCACAGCTTTGGGTCTCCAGCCTAGGTCTGCTCTCAGCCAAAGGCAGAGCTTGACACTTCGGCATAGTTTCATAGTCGGTAGGGTCAGAAGGGACCTGAGCAGATCATCAAGTCCGACCCCTTGCCATAGGCAGGAAAGGATGCCGGGGGTCAAATGACCCCGGTGAGGTGATTGTCTAGCCTCCTTTTGAAGACCCCCAGAGTAGGGGTGAGCACCACTTCCCTTGGAAGTTGGTTCCAGATCCTAGCCGCCCTGACTGTGAAGTTGTGCCTCCTGACGTCTAGTCTGAATCTACTCTCAGTCGACTTGTGGCCATTATTCCTTGTCACTCCCGGTAGTGCTCGGGGGAACAGGGACTCTTCCATTGCCTGTTGGTTCCCAATGGCCAGTTTATAGGCAGCCACGAGGTCCCCCCTCAGCCTCCTCTTGCTGAGGCTGAACAGGTTCAGGTCCCGTTGCCTCTCCTCGTAGGGCCTGCCCTGCTGCCCCCTGACCATGTGAGTGGCCTCCTCTGGACCCTCTC
>NW_017729025.1:5352310-5362193 GCF_001723915.1 Gavialis gangeticus | reverse complement strand
ATGCCACAGTCGCCTAGTTTTTTAACTAGGATGGGGTGAGAGACAGTGTCAAAGGCCTTGCTGAAGTCCAGAAAGACTACATCCACCGCGACACCTGCATCCATGGCCTTAGTGACCTGATCGTAGAAGGCAATCAGGTTGGTCTGACATGATCTCCCCCTAATGAATCCATGCTGATTGCCCGTGAGCATCATTTCTGATGCCGGCCCATCACAAATGTGCTCCTTGATGATCTTCTCAAAGAGTTTCCCCAGGATTGAGGTAAGACTGACGGGCCTATAGTTACCCGGGTCCTGAGTTACCTATAGTTACCTGAGCTCAGGGCTTTTGTGACCTGGTTGTAGAAGGCCCCAGGTTGGTCTGACAGAACCTGCCTCAAATGAACCTGTGTTGATTGCCCTGAAGCATAACCTCCCATGCAGATCCCTTGCAGATGTGCTCCTGGATAATTTTCTCAAAGAGCTTTCCCAGGACTGAGGTAAGACTAATGGGCCTATAATTTCCTGGGTCCTCCTTCCTCCCTTTTTTGAAAATGGGGACCACATGAGCCCTTTCCCAGTCCTCTGGCACCTCACCAGAGCACCATGAGTGCTCATAAAGCCATGCCAGGGGTCCTGCAATGACCTCTGCCAGTTCCCACTGCACTCAGGGGTGTACCTGGAGTGCACGGGGAGAGGGGGGAAGCAAGCAAGCTCCCCCAACATGGTGCAGCTTCCTCCTGGCATCCTCCCTGACTCAATACCAGGGGCTGGTGCCCTGATCATCATCATCCTCCTGGCTCAATTATGCTACTTCTCTTCGTACGTCCTACACCAGCTCTCAGGCAATGCAGGTCCAATGAGGGACTTCTCTTTAACCCTCAGCAGGCATGTCTACATGTGCTTTAATGTGCCATTAGTGCGCATTAAATTTAGCACCTGTAGTAACAGGCACTAACTAAATATGCAGTAAGTGATACTACTCTGCATTAGCATCAGCACACATCTTTTTAGTGACGCTAATGTTCAGTAGACTAATTCTATTGCACATTAGTGCAATAGCACGGCTTTTGCCATGCTGTACTAATTCACAGTAGAATTAGTCTACTGTGCATTTAGTATCTCATATAGATGAGCTCAGAGGAAATAATCCTGAGGAATAAGATGTAAAATAGGAGAGGTCATGCATTTGGGCCCTGTAGGTCTCCTGCGTGGAGTCTGTAGCGATTCCCAACCAGGTGCTGCATATCCATTAAAGGGGTAACAGGTAGTGTTGGCACTGTTAGGTATGCAACTACAATTAAAATGAACCCAGAGATTTCAGATTGATAGTGTTCATAAGACTTGGGCCTGTGGTGGTCTTTCTGAATTCCTCGCAACACAAGAAGTACTCTAATATATTTCTGTAGTTAAATAACAAGTGAAAGCAAAGAGCTGAGTGTTGCCTTGAGTCTAACAAGGGGATATTGAGCTTAAAAAGGTTGAGAAGCAGAAGGAACAGGGTAGGAGGATGTGCAGTACCCCTAAGACTACGAGTCTCTTCTTCTCCACCGCTGGGCTGAGACCCTGGAACGACGGCACGGGCTCCGCCGGAGTAAAAGCCAGTGCCACACTTCTGCATGGAAGCGAAAAGACAACGTGGGTAACAGGGACACAGAATAATTTTCAAGCTTTTCAGCATCAAAGTGAAGACATCAAGTGTAAAAAGTTGCCGCTGTCTTATTTTCAAACGTGTAGGTGGGACACGAGGCTGTCACAGTTGATGACACGGTAAGAAGTTTTTCCCTTGTCCTTGGGAAAGGTATAAACATTACGGCAAGACTCATTAAAACTTACACGAGAGCTTGTAACTTATATCGTCAGTTTATAGCCTGCAACATTCATTTAGCCTTACATGAAAGCTAATAACTTATAGTCAAGCTCATAATCAAATCTTCTTTAGGGAAACTCTGGTACAGGCAGCAAAGATTTACAGGTAGTTTGTATGCGTGCCTTCATAAGGAAATAAGTTAATTTCAAAGATAATTCAAATCACCCACTCCACAATCTCACTCTGTATTTTAAATTTAGCATTCTCACAATGCTTAATGGACCCTAGCTCCATACAGACCTGCAGCGGCTCCCTCAGAGTCCGGCTTGCCCGCAAAGAGTTCAGACCTTTTATAAACTAGGCTGTAGGGTACATGGGCCTTGATTTAGAATTCACCTTCATTCTTCATGTGTTTTATTGGCATCCAGTGAATTAGTATAAAGCTTTTGCTCATAGCTACAATAATTCCAGTCCCTAATATTAACTATTCCAGACATATTAACTATTCTAAAACTGACCTGGGGAGAGTGATTATTCCCGACATGTAATATTTGTCCTGACAGGGGAAGGAAATTTAACAGACTGAACATATTATGTGTAGCATTAGAAATGTTAAACACTTGACATTTCCTCACCAACATTTCTCAGGCTGGAATGAAGGAAGCGCTGTAGTGAAAATGTGATGAGCTGATGTGTCAGACACAGCCATGCAGCTCCTCCGGCTTTTCAAAAGGCTGTGACAATAAAACTTGCTCTAAGCAATGCAACTTAACCAGCCCATGATGCTTTGAGCCAGAACTGGGAGTTACACTTCAGGAATCATCTGAAGGGAACTAAAAGAAATGGAGCATGGCTAGAGGAAAGGTCAGACTCCGATCCCTTGGTCTTTGAGTATTATCTTGCAGACATGTTAACTGGAAAGCTTTCAGTGGGACTGTTCATTTGAGGCCCATAGGGTATGGCTTTCCATCATTTCACTCCTGGGTTGTAGTGCCACACACAACACATCAATATAACTGCAAGAGTCACGGACGACTAGTGCATCTCTGCAGACTAAAAATGAATTTAATACAAAAGGCACACAAGAGATGCGACTTTAGCAAATCCATGGGTCAAGCAACAGGACAGTAAAGAGTTGGGGTCCACTTTGAAAGCTGTGCAGAGAGAGAGAGGTGCTATTTTGTCTATTGATAACACTGCTAGGGTTTGAGGAAAAATTCCAAATAAATCACCGCGCTCCGCTTGTTCATTCAGCTTGACCAGCAGTCCCAGCCTTTGCCAGCCCATGGGCAGCAATACTGAGCAAGTAATGTGCTGCCAGCAGCATCACACTCTGCTTGGCCTGTCAAGCTGAAGAAACAAGTATCTGTGGGAGGCACCGTGTCCTGTGACAGCAAGCACCAGTCTTGTGGGCACCACGTGGCCCACAAACCACTCATCTAAGCTACATAGAGCTATGCTCCAATAACGGATTCCTCCCTGGACAAGCATTTACTTTGGTAAAAGACAAAGCATCTGAATTTGAGAATAACCAACAATACAACAAAGTGAATTATGAACATGTCTCTATGGATCCACCTCTTGATGTATTGGTTTTTAATGTCTTCGGCTAAAAATGGGATAGAATCAGTGACTCATATTCTCAGATAGTCCATTATCGGCCCTCTACTTCAGTGGTTTTAAACTTTTTTCATTTAAGGACCCCTAAAAAATTTAGAATGGAGGTGCAGACTCCTCTGAATGGTAAGTGTGGGTATTTACATGCATTTGATTGTTCATAGTCATCTTTTGGGGACCTCCTAGACAGTCTGCAGAACGTCAGGGATCATGGACCACAGGTCAGAAACAACTGCTCTAGTTCACAGGGCCAAAGACCCATGCTTTTGGCCTCAATATATAGAGCATCGAAGTGATGCTACTGGCCGACAATGACCTAGCATCCCAATAGATCAGGAGGCTGGAATAACCCAGCTCAGGTTTTAGGTGAGGAGGGCACTAGGACCCGACCACCTCTGCCACTTCTCCAGGCTGCCCGAGTATGTTGCATCATGGGAAGACCTCCCTGCTACTAAAGCCCCTCGCCCTTAGCTGTGACATGGTGCATGATGGGTAAAGCCTCCTGCCACCCAGGCCAAGGCTCTGCAAGCTAGATCCAAAGACTCTGAGAGGTGAATCCAGCCCACTGGCCGTAGGCTGCCAACATCTGTTTTACCACCGATTGCCAATGTCTGCTCAAGTCAAGTCAAGTCCAAGGCTGCACCGATTATTGGGGCACCTCTGATGTGGCAATAACTTTCTTCCATTCTCCAGGTCTTTGGTAGTCCTCGTATAATGTTAGTTTTAATCTCATCTAGTCTTTTGTTCGGGGGAGTCTGAAGAGCCCCACACCCCAGAAGCACCTGTACGCACCCACCCCAGACCTGGGAGAACTCACCAGAGGCTGGGAAACCAGGTCACAGGACGTAGCGAGTCCTTCAGGAAGAGAGCTGACACAGGTGTGGGGAGTGAGAGAGGGTTTTAGCCATGTGAGCCCAGAGCGGGAAGGATAAGAGACACTGAAAGCAGCCTGCACCTGGCCAGGGAGCAGGCTATCTGGAGTTGCCAGGGGTTCAGCAGCCACAGGGAGAGCCTGGAGCAGGGCTCTTCTTTGCTTGTTGGTTTGCTTGATCATTTGCTTTGTTGCACAAGCCTGCAGGCTCTGCAAAGCCTCTGAAAGATAAGAGGCAACTAGAAAGTGAAGCCTGGAGGAACCACTGGAAGACAGCTAAATACTAGTTTAGTTGTTTAACTTATTTGTTTGTGTTGCATAGCTAACAAGTCTGGGTGGCCTCTGGGTATCATCTACTAGCCTGGCTGCATCAGAGGCTAGGACTCTGAACAGCGGGTCCTTGGCCAAAGCCAGCAACAAAAGTAAAATTGGTCAGCTCAACTAGCTTGACCAAACATATCCAGACTCTGCCCCGAGCAGGCTACATTTTTGATGTTGGTGAT
Source organism: Gavialis gangeticus (assembly GCF_001723915.1). Classification (NCBI taxonomy): domain Eukaryota; kingdom Metazoa; phylum Chordata; order Crocodylia; family Gavialidae; genus Gavialis; species Gavialis gangeticus. Next base: position 5,357,414 of record NW_017729025.1, on the reverse strand, counting down.
CCAGCTTGTCCTAGGTTACAGAGGCACAGAATGATAGACAATGAAGGTTGAAGGGAGCTCAGGAGGTCACATCTAGTCCAACCCCTGCTCAAAGCAGGACCAGCCCCACCTACATCATCCCAGGCACAGCTTTGTCAAGCTCAGCCTTAAAAACTTCCAGGGATGGGGAGTCCACCAACTCTCTGTGTAGCCTGTTCCAGTGTTTTACTACTCTCCTGGTGAGAAAGCTTTTCCTAATATCCAACCTAAATTTCCTTTGCTGCAACTTGAAAGTTGAAACTTGAAAGAGGAAAAGGTCTTCCTCCTCTCTTTCGTCCATCCACTGCACCCTGCAGGATGGTGTTGATAAAGGTGCCAGGCCTTTTTGTTACATCCAAACCACAGCATCGTTCTTCTTATGATTTCAAGTAAGGGTTCATATTTGCTGACTTCTTGTCAGATTTGATCTCTCACAGATCGATTTGTTCTGTGCATAGTGTAGGGTTTGCATAGCCGTCTTCTAAAGCACCACACTTCAAAGGTCTCAGCTTGCTTTTCCAGTGCTCCAGTAAGTTTCCAGGTCTTGCAATGCCTGGTAACCTCTACTATATGACCACAGGTCACCAGAGATCCCGGTCCCTTTCAGTGCTGCGGGGTGCTGTTGTTTGCATGAAAACACGTGCTAAAATTCAGACAGCATGATGTTATGGTCATGGCCACATATCCTATAGATCTTCACTGCTCACATTGTAGAAACAGATTTCCTCTGTGCTGGTAGAGATGGCCACGTTGATCTCAGGGCAGGACACTAGGTTTTGGAGTCATGAGTGATGGACTTCAATCCTAGGCCACGCAGCACAATTGACGGGCCATTGTGCCGCCCACTCAGACCCTAGCTTACTGCAAAGCCTTGTGCTAGTGCAGGCTGCAGAGGGAGAGGCAAGAGATGATGTTAGAGCTGAGCAAATGGAGCCAAACCTGGGTTAACAGTTTCAGGGACCTCAAAGTCATTTCAAGAAATTTAAGAAACGCTCCTTGCTGGCGTGACGGTACGAGTGCCAATCGTGGACCAGAACCCCGCTGTGCCCAGAACAAAATAAAAAAAAAAATAGCTCTTGCCCTGATCTTCTTAGGTAAAAAGTAGCAGGTGGAAGAGATAACGAGATGAATTGTAGAGAAACAGGGAGAGAGGTAATACTGATCACTTGATAAGCAGCAGCCACAGCTGCCTGATGGCCTAGTAGTGGTCTGCTGTGGAGCTTTAGTAGGTATCACAGCTGAGGTGAGTCTTAAGGCAGGATTTATAGGAGATAAAGGAGTGGCTTTATGGCTCTGAATACTGCATTGACAATGCTCCTTCTTCTGGCTTCCGGACTGAAAAGGCAAGGTGCACGATAAGGATTTAAGAGAACTCCCTGTAGCAACAGCACCAATGTTGTAGAGTGGATTGAACTGTTTGTTAATTAGATAGCGAATGCCACTTTGCTCTTAAACGAATTAGCTTTGAAACCATGGCTGGAATCCTGACGAAATTCTGGCTGCTATGAATTTACAATGCAGTTCGGTGGGTGCAGAGTAGCTACTTCAAACCAGCTTTATTTTTGGATCTGCTCCCAGAAGACAGAAATAAGACAGGATTGATTAAATTGTTTGGAATAATTGTAAGGCCCTCTTGATATCCAATTAGCATAAGATTATTTCTCTGCGTATGAATGAGATCTGGCAAATGCACTGTCATCTTATCAAGGTGGAAGGGAAAAAGTGAATGCAGCTTGGAAAAAAGCACTGATAGCTTGCAAAATCATCTTGCATTTCCAAACTACATGAAGTTCAAACAACCATGTACAAAATCTACCTACCAGTTATTAAAAACACTGTTTATTCACACTGGGCATTCATATGATTCTTTCAATGGGAAGAACTTGAGCTGGTCCATTATTTCTGACATTATTCAATGTCAACAATTTTTTTTTTTTTACAAATTTTATTTATTTTTGTTTCAGCAGGTTTAAAGAAGAGTGAAGAGTAGGTTCTAGCAGAGATGGGGTTATAACTGCATCGCATCCTTCAGAAATCATAAAACCAGAACAAGAAAAAATGAATTATTATACACCATATAACCTGAATATTTAAGAAGGGGGCAATATTATCTGACAACTTTGCATCAAAATAGCCAAATGATTCTTGTTACCTAGGCTAGGGACAGAAATGACACATACACCCATATCAGTGGTAGGAAATGGGCTAAAATGTGTAACACAACAAAGGTTCTGTGCACATAAACCACTTTCAAAATGATTTAAGATAAACCTAGATGGATGTAGTATCAGACGTAACTAATTTAGGTTAATTTCTGCCCCAGATTCCCTCCAGGTTTAAGTTAACTCACAGTCCCCCAGCATCCCAGGATGCTTTGCACCTCCCCTGCAACCTTTCCCCCTCCCCCACAGCATGGGTGGGCTAGCCGTGGCCCAAGCTGTCTGCTGCAGCCCAGCAGGGAGGTGTGCTCTAGCGCCCCCCGGCTTCTGGCCTGGGCCACTGCAGGCATATGGCTGCATTTCCAGAATCAAAAGTGAACGTCTGTTCACTTGCTTACCGGTTCAATCTAGGCAGTTTAGATAATCTGCAAAGATTGAATTGATTCAGCTTCATGCTTTTTGACTGTTTGTACTTAGCCCTATTGCTCTACAGAAAAAGTTACTCATCCTTCATAAACTCTAACCTTTTCCCCTACCCTAAAAACTTCAGTCTCATCACACAGTAAATTGAGTTTGTAAAGTAAAGAACACTCGTTGCCAGTCAGAGGATCAGAACGTGGTCCAAAGAGGATATATTCATCAAGCAAAGCGATACTGATGTGAATGGCACTGGACTGCTGGAACCCAAATGTACCTTTATATGGTTAAGAACAAAGAGTGAGGAAAAACAGACAGACAATTCATGTAGCTTAAAATGAAGTGGACTCAATTACCATGCTTTAACATCTCTCTGGAGAGAATTTACTTCCTGATACATCATAAATTTGCATTGATAACTGAGGCAGCAACTTCTGAGTGATGTTTGATGGCCTGTGTTATGCTGGAGTTTAGCCTAGATGATCGAAACAGTCCTAAAAATCTATGATTTGCAATAATACAAAAAAATCAAACAAAACATCAAGAGTTCTCCTTGTACCCAGACATCAAGGTACTAAAAGGCAAGCAATTATGCAAATTAATACTAAAATATTCGGGGGGGGTCCACTAAACAGAATTACTGGCATAAATACATATATGCTCTAAAGTGTTCCTCCCTTTGCTGGATATACGTATGATGCAACATAAAGGGAGCTGTGGAGAACTGGGAAATTCCCAAATGTTGTTGTATGAATATTCTGCATGCTTTGGTGTGTGTGTTTGATTGCTACAAGTATTAGTGTAGAAACCAAGCAGGGGACATAAAATGATGGCTAACAGACAAAACATCCTGCAAAACACTGAAACAAAATCATTGAGTTTGTAGCCATGGTGCACATCCCTTGAATCCAAGCCTGGCTCAGAAGATACTGATTTATTAAAAAGTCCGCCTTACAGAAAAGGAGAGGGGAGAGATGTCAGCTGCTGCAGGCTGACAGAGATGGGAGTCTGCACGAAGGCTGTAAAATAGGCTCCTCTCACCAACGCGATGCCACAGCCAGCAAAGCAAATCAACTCTGGCTTGCATCTACCAATGCATCTCAAAGAAGACCCAAAAGTCATCCCCTGGCTTCACCTGGGCTTGGTGAGGCTGCAGCTGGAGTACTGCATCCAATTCCTGGCTCTTTAGAAAGGATGTGGAGAAGCTTGAGACAGTCCTGAGGAGAGCCACGTGCATGATCGAAGGTCAAGAGAACAAGCCTTATGGGGAGAGGCTGAGAGCCATGGGACTCTTTAGCCTGGAGAAGAGAAGGCTCGGGGGGACTCGGTGGCTGCCTATATGTACATCGGGGTGTGCATCAGGAACTGGGAGAATATCTGTTCACCAGGGCACCCCAAGGGAAGATGAGGTCTAATGGTCACAAACTGCTGGAAAACCATTTTAGACTGGACATAAGGAAAAACTTCTTTACCTTTCAAATCCCCACAGTCTGAAAAAGACTCCACCCAGAAGTGGTGCAAGCACCTACTCTGGATACATTCAAGAAATGCCTGGACGCTCACCTTGCTGGGTCATCTGACCCCAGCTGACTTCTTGCCCTTGGGCAGGGGGCTGGACCTGATGATCTTGCAAAGTCCCTTCCAGCCCTAATGTCTATGAAATCTATGAGAACGGGAGGTACCAAAGCTTAGCTACATCTACTCATGGGTTAGAAGGGACTGCTAAGAAGAGGTAAGAGACTATGCAGAATGGTCTTTCTTCTTTTAATTCTACTTTCCTGTGTGCTGTCTCTCTCTCTCAGCAGAAATAAATATATCATGCTTTGGAGACAACATAGGTGCTTAAATTAGTTACTTTTTTTTTGCATGAACTGGCCCTTGAAAATGCTCTACAATTGGGACATTAACAGATGCTCACAGCTGCAAAGCACTTGTAAAATGGCTGATCACATGGCAAATTAACCCTCGATAAATCAGTTATTTGCTGAAGGGACTCTAGGGCAGAGTGCTTTAGGGAACTTCTAGGTTCTCTTCAGGGTTACTTTTTGCAAAGCCCAGCTGGCAGCTGCATGCTGCCACTGTCAAGAGGCTGGGGCTAAGGGTGGGGAGAGAGGCTGCTAGCCTGGGATGGTTCAGGCAGGATCGAGCCCCTAAACCCAGCAGGTGAATGTCTGTTGGCTTCACTGGGCACTCTAACTTATGGTGCTTCGTGTAAAACGCCATGAGTTAGATAGCCTCCCCTGAACATCTGTAGGCATCCCATTTCACTGCATATGGGCCTGTATATAAGCTACAGAAGAGTGTTGCTTGCAAGCATCAAAACCACAGACCTGTTGGCTATCATTGTTGACAATCAGGTAAGCAGAGTCTGGAAGCCACAAAAATAATTTTTTGCACATGTGCTCTTTGATGATCTTCTCAAACAGTTTCCTAGGGAAATGCTTTGAGAAGATCATCAAGGAGCACATCTGCAATGGGCTGGCTTCAGGGATGATGCTCAAGGGCAACCA
>NW_017729025.1:5331286-5351928 GCF_001723915.1 Gavialis gangeticus | reverse complement strand
AAACTCCCTTCTTGAGAGCACGGAGGCAGAAAGGGTGAAGATGAACATGGACCGACAATGCGAGGTCACGGTTGGCAGGGCTAACCGGACCTTGTCGTGCATCCACAGGTGCATCTCGAGTAGAGCCAAGGAGGTGATCCTCCCCCTCTACGCGGCACTGGTCAGGCCGCAGCTGGAGTACTGCGTCCAGTTCTGGGCGCCGCACTTCAAGAGTGATGTGGGCAACATGGAGAGGGTCCAGAGGAGGCCACTCTCATGGTCAGGGGACAGCAAGGCAGGCCCTACGAGGAGAGGCGTCGGGACCTGAATCTGTTCAGCCTCCACAAGAGAAGGCTGAGGGGGGACCTGGTAACCTTCTATAAACTCACTAGGGGGGACCAGAAGGGTTTGGGGGAGACCTTGTTTCCCCTCGTGCCCCCCCGCCCCCCAAACATAACAAGGAATAACGGTCACAAGCTGGCAGAGGGTAGTTTCAGACTGGACATCAGGAGGTGCTACTTCACAGTCAGGGCGGCTAAGATCTGGAACCAACTTCCAAGGGAAGTGGTGCTGGCTCCTACCCTGGGGGTCTTCAAGAAGAGGCTTGATGCCTACCCCGCTGGAGTCATTTGAGCCCAGTTTTTCTCCTGCCCAGGCGGGGGGTCGGACTTGAAGTTCTACAAGGTCCCTTCGACCCGACTGCTATGATTCTATGAATTGGAAATATGCTTTTTTTTGTTTTGTTTTTCTCCGCCACGTGTCATTTTAACGCAGTCAAGCAACTAGAAGCGGGTCTTGAAGGGGCAGTTTAGCCAGGACAGAAGTAATCCAATGGCACCAATCACAAATGGAAGATTTTAAAAACTGCTTTAAAAACATCAAAAAGTGCTAGTTTAAATTGTGATGCTCTGGGATAATTTAAAGATCATTTGGTCCTATCTGTGTTTCCCCCTTTGGGTCCAGCAATACTAAATGATTGCTGGTGGGGTTCTGGTCTTCTAAATACAGTTACCAGGAAGCCATTTTCCCATGTAATTAGTTAAAACATGGCCTACAAGGTAGAAGTATGTTAATGAAAGATGTCATCAATCTTTGATTTTTTTTTTAAATGCTTAGGCTTGTTTGATAACATACACAGGTTATCTTAATTGTCAAACATGAGGAATTGGAGAAGGGGAAATGTTTGTTCTGTCTTCCAGAGCACGTGCACAGGAGCAGCCAAAGAATAAACAGAAGTTGATGGCTCCTACGATTAATACAACAAACAAATGAATGCGACTGCAAGCTGCTGTTGGTCTCAGACTATATTACAGCAATGAAACACAGAGCATCTCTTGGGGACAAGGCCTCTGTGAGGGATTTAATTTGAGGAAGACAGCCTGTTACTCACCTGCAACATTTACATTTCAAGGTAGCAGTGACTGTTTGATGCTGTCATAGGTAAGAAGTCAAATGACTTTTCAATGACTATACATTGCAGAGAGGTTCATGCTGGATTTTAGGCTAGGGATCACAGCTTGTTTTATAGCAGTCTCTTTCTATCACCCTTCCTCCCCTTAACCCCCCCGTCAACAAGCTTGTTTCTATGAGCGGTGTGAAAAGCACCTGCAGAATTTCTCTTTTGTGAAAGTCATTACTATGCTTTTGACAGTGCGTATTAAAAACAGCATCTTCTAACATCTGGGGAGACATTTATACATATTACATATATACAATTCTAGCAGGGCTGGAGTGTAGTATCCATGATGGCTCAAAAAAGGTGCAAGAGGTTTTTGGGCGAAATATTCCAGTAAACGATATAATGGAAACTTGCCTTGCATATATAAAGTCATAAAACCTTCTTCCCCAGGGCCTGAGCTGCTGTCTTGTTGATGGAGTTTAGGTAGAGCCTTCCCTATGGCAGATTAACCCATGATTGCTGCTAAAAGCAGCATGGTCAAGCGATCTGTTCACTGGATTGTGATCCCAGCTCTGCCACTGTCCCGTGGTGTGACCTTGGGCAAGTCACTTTCCTCTGTAAGCTTCAGTTTCCTCCTCTGCGCAATGAAGCTAATGAACATGTGCATCACCTCCGTACAGTACCTTGGGACAGGTGGATGAAACAAGACACAGAAGAGCCAGGTAGCAGTGTACGTTCCCTGTCTGATACAGCCCAAATTGGCCATTGCTGGAGACACGATACTGGAGTAGATTAACCTGATCCAAACTGGCAGCTGCAATGCAACTGGGTGTGTAAATACTGTATGTAGCTATGTAACTGTATGTGTGTGTTACTATCACAACACCCAATCACCATTAAAGAGGAGCAGGCATACAATCTAATCACACACACACCAGACCAAAACCAAAGGTATAGTAAGAAACAACTGGCCTTTATCAAGGGGTAAGACAGTCCTGAAAGCACCCTGGCAAAGTCTCAGCCAGCCGGGGTGAGTACAGATGCTGAATGAGCGCAGCGAGCCCCTTCAAGCCAACATTTCATTTAAAAGACAGAGCAGGCCTCTGGTCCTGGTTGTAAAGACAACGTTAAAGAAGAGAATGAAAAAGCTCTGCAGTGAAGGAGGCTGTGGGCAGCACTGGTTGCTGTCGCACTAGCAAGCCTGGAAAAAGTGGTGCTGCTTAATTGCATTGCTGACATACCTCCCACCCTTTCATGGTCGAAGGCTTTCTATAGTTGACAAAGTTTTAGATTCATAGTCACGTTATCAATGGATGCAGGAGCAGCCTTTAAATTATGAATAGAAAGCTGATTTAATTTTTTTTTTTGAAGAAGGTATTCTCAAAGCACATATCCCACGTCCCTCTGGTGGCTTTCTGGGTATTTGGAGAATTTTTTGTGCATGCTTTTCTGGGTATTATTTTATACTTTTGCATGCTTCTGTAATTATGGATTTGGACTGGGACCACAGCCAGAAATATAGCAAGGCCGTTCTCCCTGTTTCCTCAGCCATCAGCAGGAAGCAACTATAATAGCAGGAAGAGAGGATGTTAATACGATGTTTAACCTGTTTCACAAACCTGAAAGGATTTGGACACACTGATCTATCTAAATGCTCCTGAATGATTCTCTGAAGAGCCTCTCAACTTCCCTTCAGAGAACTGCACTAACTTCAGCCTTCTGAATACAACTAAAACCAAAACCAAACCTTAGTGAAGGACAGGACATTTGGGGTGAAATACAGCTTTGTGTTATGATATTCTGTCGAATATTCCACATATATGACAGTACTAAGTGCACTACACCTCCTCTGCAGGCTGTGGCTAGCTAGCTAGTGACCACAGCAGCTGTTCTGATGGAAGAAGAGCATTTTAAAACCCTAGAAGATGCCATTAAACACAGTTAATAGACTACGAGTGCTAGTTCTGTTGCAGCCTTCTTCATCATTAGGGACAAAGGCGGCTCAGTTCAAAAATGCCTCTTAGGATGCTCTGACAACGACCTGGATCATATCACATAATTACAGGGTTGGGAGGGAACTCAAGGTTCCTCTCATCTCACTCCAGCTGACCTGTGGCCACAGATCCTTCAGCTGTGGTGTCCAAGCCCTTTAGCTGGTCTTGTTGTGGCCCTATTTGCAACACACCCCTGGAGTGAATCTGAGTAGGGACTGAACTGCTGTATCCCCAGAGCTGCAGTTGTAAAATGTCTAGGTGCTAAATGCAAAGTTATTGCAACTGAAAATCAAACATGCTTTTCTTTCTCCCCTTTTGGCCAGTGACCTAGGAAGGAAGAAGCAGTGCAGCAGTGTGGGGACAGGCACTCCCACCTCTTTGCAGAATGCTCAGTATCCATCCAACCCAAAACACCTGGATCATTAGGATCAAAATACTTTGATCTCGCATGGCCTCATCCTCACTGCCATGCATTTGCATTTTCACCAACCTGCATTTTGCAAGTTGGCTTCATTTCCATCCAGGAGAACACAACACACCATCCAACTCTCCCTAGGCCTGAAGAAGGGTGTTTGTGCTCGAAAGCTTGCAAAGACCGGTTTTTCCAACTATTTAGTTGGTTTAATAAAAGACATCACATTTACCCAAAGAACCTTGTCTGCCTAGGTCCTTGGACCAACACGGCTACAAACAACACCCGTGATCATTAGAAGCCACTTTCAAATTGATGTTTCAGTGTGAAGGATATTGGCTTGCACTTGCCTTGAAAGCTACCATTTCACCACTCTAAAGGCAGGAGTTATGTGCTAGCAATAGATGCCTTATGTATTAAAGTTTTGTTCTCACCATCTAACCGTGCAGTGGCATCTTCTAGCTGCGGTAGAGTACATGCTGCTTTGCTGCCGCTTCTTTAAACCACAGTCCTGGGTAGGGGGTGATGTGAAAGTGCCGTTGATTACACAGAGCATCAGCAGGCATGGAAGGACAAGGAGCATTGGCAGGCCTGCTGTTATCCTCCGGATGAGGCATATTGGTCCCGTGGGCAGCTGGCAAGTACTGAGAGCAAATTCAGAGCCAGGCAACCCACACAGCCTCCATTTATTTAGTGTTCAACAAAACATTTTATCTGAGATGAAACATGGTAAGAAAAGCAAAAGGAAAGAAAAGCCAGAGTCTGCAGACAGAGGAGAGGGAAGCCCCTCTTGATCCACCAACTCAGCAGCCAGGTCACAGACCTCATGCCTCCACGGTGATCACCCACGGCCACACTGGAAAGATTTTATCAGTGTATTCACACTCCCTTCATGTAAGCGGTGTGCCATCATATTTTCCAACACATTTGGGGAATATCCAGGTGGCTATTCCTAGGATACAGCATTTTCATTGATCAAAAAAGAAAAGGGGGGGGGGAAATTGCCATATTTTCAAGATCTCCTGGATCCCGCTGCCTGGGTTCACTCCCTCCATCTTCCTAAAAGAGAGTGAATTCGACACAGAGCAAACCCTTGCAATTTTACTGCCATTAAGAAGCTGTTTTGATGTGAATCAGGTGAGATTTCCTATAAAGCAGGCTTTAAAAAACCCACAAAAAATACGTATCATTTTGCACAGTTTGATCTTCCTGAACTTACCCCCAAAGGGCCACACCGCATCCATTTTTAAATCCTGTTCAAAAAAATGTCTCCAGCTTTCTGACTTACAGCTTGAGTTCTTCAAGGCAGGGGCCATCGCTACTATCCAAAAAACAGATGAGAATGAAACAACAAAAATGTGTTGCTCACAGCATGAACTGCGGGGTGATCAAAGCTGGCAGTTCTTTCTGACGGGAGAAATTACAACATTTCTCCCTGGGTCACATTTGCAGACTCTCATGGAAAATCTCTAGTGCAACAAGCAAATTCTTATGAGGAGAAAATTAGTAGTCTTGCACCTATCTGCTCCCCAGACAATAGCTAGATTTTGCAGATACACTAAAAAAATTTCCTTCTGAAAATCAGTTCAGATTTCTCCACCCCTCTTCTCCATGGAGTTATTTTATTTTAACTTTGGGGTGGTATTTTTCAAAGATATCAACACCCACAGTTAGGGGCAGATTTTCAAGAAAACTTAGGGTCCAATTCTTTTAAAGAGATGTGCTTTTTTGAATACCTAGCCAGAACGGTCACGAAAAGCCACGCTGGGTAGGGCTGTGCAATGCTTCGGTGCAAACACTCAATTCAGTGGAGATCTGGCCCGATTCGGTGGCTGAATCTCTGAATCAGAGGACCCTTTAATTTAATTTTAAAACTTTTAAAGCTGTGTCTATGTCCAAAACAGCATCGAATTTCAGATTCGGATTTGGCCGAATCGAATCAGGACAGCGATCTGAATCGGCAAATCGAATCACTGTCCCCGATTCAGGCTGAATCTGAATCGAATAGGGCCCGCTTCGCACACCCCTAATGCTGGGTATTGACCAGGTTTGTAAATCTGCCCCATATTTTTCTGTGAGCACTTGGAAATCTACCCTCAAAAGACTTTAAAACAGAAAAATTTTTTCCAAATCCAGCCACAGCTAGACTCTTGCATGCTTCACATACTACGCTTTCTCAACAGTCCCCTTTTGCAACAGGATGAGATCATTGCGATGTCAGGTTTTCATTAGCAGACCCAGAATCACTGTTTGCTGCTGGAAAGAGCACTGAAAATCCCCAGCAAAGAGAGCATGTTCGCTTTGGTGGGGAAATGAACCTATGGAAGAAAAGCAACAGAGGGAGGTTTGGGATACAGGGCCTCGCTCATGTCTAGCAACAAAATAAATGTGTACTTTTCTGTCGTGATACCGACCCCGTACAGGATCCCCAAGGAGAAGTCATGACCCTCCTCTAAAAGCAGTGCAGAAGAGGCCTCATGCAGTTAATTTCCCAGCAGCCCTGGGATGTGCACCTGATCACGACTAACCTCCCCTCTCCTGGTTTTCACTGAAATCCGGAGGTGTGCGTGGTCAAACCCACATTGCCTTAATCCCAGTGAAGCTGCAATTTCACAGGCTTGCCCCGGGCAGTTACTGGGCAGCTGGGCCATGCTGGGGTTCAGGACGTTGCATCTTCACTGTGATTATTACCTGAGCCAGCTGCCTTAAAGCAGGTTTGGCTGGACTTACATGTCCTGTAGTTACAGCTTCCCCATCTACAGCACAGATGCCATCTAGGGCAACACAGCTGAGCTTTATGGAGAGCTTCCACTTGCTATAAAGAAGCTGGAAGGATGATCCCCCTTTGCTGTAATTGGGCCACAATAAGCCAGGGCCAGACACAGGCATGGGAGAACCAGGTGGCTTAAAAATGGTAATTTTTTTTAATTATTATTATTTTTTTATTATTCTCTCTGGTGAAGGGGGGCTCGATATGGAAAAACTTCTTTAACTTCTGAGTCCCCAGATTATGGAATAGACTCCTCCCAGAAGTGGTGCAAGCACCTACTCTGGATACCTTTAAGAAATGCTTGGATGCTCACCTTGCTGAGGTGGTCTGACCACAGCGGGGTTCCTGCCCCATGGGCAGGGGGACTGGCCCTGATGAGCTCATGAGGTCTCTTCCAGCCGTATGAAATCTATGAAATCTAAGTTTATCTGGGGCCGCCAGGAGTCTAGGTCTGGTGCCGCAATTAGCAGCAAGTTAAACACACAGTATGGCATCAAGGCCTCAAATATAAACTGCATGCTATGCATTTTCATCATGAACGTGATCTCCAGATCATTCAAACTCACTACCAGCCGAAGAGAAGAAAAGCAAAGTACTGGCTCTGAAGAGTGGAGTCCCCCAATGGTCAGTGCTAGCATCAATATTTTTCAATGTATATACCTTGGACTTTCTACATATAACATCTAAACAACACATGAATGGTGACAATGTCGCCATAGTATCCCAAGGAATAGACACGAGAGAACTTGAAAAGACACCGATTACTGACATGTGGAGATAGTCAGCAATGAACTCCAATTGGAGTTTGAAGTTGAGCATCAATAAATCAGTATCATCACTCTTCCACCTGGACAATTGTCAAGCCAAGAGCACGCTGAATATCAGAGTAGGCCACTACATCCTTCCCCATGAACATACCCAAACCTAGAGTCACTGTAACAAGTTGCAACCCCTGAGGCGGCTGTGACACCTCCCAGTGAAACTGTGACTCCCATCTGGCTCGAATTCTATGGCCTCTCCCGCTAGTTCACTTGCCTGCCATGCCTTCATCTTATGATTAAAGAGTGTTTAGGGGAGGCCACCAACAGGCCTCGAGTGAGCCTCAATCCTACTAATTTTCCTCCGGGTCTCATCCCAGTCCTCCACCCTAATGGGTCGCTCCTGGCTTGACTAGGCCACTGTAACCTTAGGGGCAAACTGTGTGTCTCCTTTTTCTCCCCGACACCATGCCCCAAGCCTTGCAGGTGTTACAGTACCATTGTTCTTTCTGTTGGGGCCTTGGCTTCCCCAACCTCCACCTCTTTTGATCTCACTGGGCTGGTTTGCCTAGGCCCACTACGCCGGGCCTGGCTTTGAGACACTAGCATCACTCTAATCACCGTCACTCTCCCTGGCCTCTGTCTACCAGGGTACCTCCCTGCCAGGGTACCTCGTCAGCGCCCGGGGCCTCACTACTTCTGTAGGCAGCAACCAGACAGTCAAGCATCCCTGGGTGTCTCTCTTGGGCAGGAGCTCCTTCCCCTGGCAGCTTTCAGGGAGAGAGTCCTCTGCCAGCCCCAGGCTTGGGCTTATATGCTCCCAGGGCCCCACGAGCCACCCATGTCCCCCTTCCAGTCAGCCGACTGCTTGTAGGTGTCTGCTAACTACCTCATTTGCCCTGGCAACTGGATGCTGCTGTGCTTTGCCTACCCTGCAGTGCTCCCTGGCTGGGCTGCCTTTTAGGGCTGTGTGAAATTTTGGCAGCCGTTTCATTTTGGTGGTGTTTTGGGATATTTCGGCATCTGAAACACTAAAACAAAATGGAAGGCTTCGAAACATCTCCGAAATGAAACAAGGCATCCAAAATGTTTTCGAAAATTTCAGAGTTTCTGAGCTGGGCTTGCAGGGAAACAGCTGTACGCTGCTGCCCTGCCATGCGACTTGGCTGCACGGGGAGCAGAGATCCGTGCCGGGGTCTCCTGCCTGCCCTGCACAGCTCCACATCGCCAGGACAGCGCGAGGTGGGCAGCGGTGGTGAGAAGACCACCAGTGTGCATCTCTGCTCCCTGCAGAGCCAAGTTGTGCGGCAGGGAGCAGCAGGCTTGCTCGCTGCCCTGCACTGCTTCCTTGCTCTCTGACCTGGCATGACAGGGATAAGAGATCTGTGCAGGAGTCTCTTCGCCTGCACAAAGGTCAGCGGCTCTTCTCCTCCCTTGGACGAGCCAGCCATGGCCCCGTCTTGCTCCCCGCTGGGGCCCTGCAGCTCCCGGTCCCAAGCCCTGCCCGGCTGGGCAGTAGGGCCATGCGAAGTTTGCAGCCCATTTGAAACAGATTCATAGGAGATTCAGCAAAGCCAAATCTCCGAAACAGATTTGGCCAAAACAAAATGGGACAGTGATCCAAAACACTGAAACAAATCACCATCCTCCGAAATGGCCGAATCCGAAACCGAATCAAAACACAGCTGTTTCACGCAGCCCTACTGCCTTCATCTTAAAGTAAGAGAGAGCCCGGGCTTTCTGTTACAGTCACATTACACCATTCCCACACCTACAAATCACATTCAGGGCAACAGTAAAAGCTCTGCACGAGTATAAAAATAGTTTAGTCGGCACAATGCGAGGTGCGAACTGCGAAGTGTTCAGAACCGCTGCACTTGCAATGGTAAACGGCCCAACAGAATATTGTGCTCCTGTCTGGTCTCAAAGCTGTCACAATGAAAAGCTCGAAACTGTACTTAACAGTGTGCTGAGACTCATAACAGGCCACACAACTTACACACACACACAGACAGATGTACTCTAGAGTCTCGGGCCTTAGACCAAGAAGATGGACCCTAACGTCATTACTGGCAATAGAGGGAAGAGATGATGAAAATGATCTACTCCATCAACTCCCCCCAGAGGCGGTACAGTCACCTACCCTGGAGATCTTCAAAAGACAACTGGATGCACACCTTGCTGGGGTCATCTGACCCCAGCAGTCTTTTCTTTCCTGCCTAAGAGGAAGGGGGCTGGACTTGATGAACTCATGAGGTCCCTTCCAGCCCTTAACTTCTATGAATCTATGAAAAACTGTTAACCGAAGACCCGAACAGATGGAGGTTTAAGAGACTCAAAAGTCATAAACAAGTTGTACGTGAAGCCTGATAACTCCAAGACTGGGGATACTGAACCAAACCTATGGGCAGCAACGGAGTGGGCGGACCACTGGGAAAGGTCAGATCTATTCCTACAGCATTTTGTAGTAACACCAAATGCTGTGTGACTTTGATAGACCAGTGTGGGTCAAGCTGAACAGACTAAGATCTGGATATGGACGTTTCAAACCAACACTTCATAAGAACCTCTTGGACAGCCCCTGGTGTGAAAACAGTGTCCAGCAAACAACACAGTACTTAATTGAAAGCTGCAATCTTTACAAATGCTCCGATGGGGCAGAGGGAATCTGCACACTAAGCAATAACAACAGACAGTGGCTCCTAGATTCGGAAGTTGGTATCTGATGCCACGTGTAACAGCAGTAAGTATACGAATATATTTTATACCGACAAAGGGCAGATCATGAAACCTTGAAATAGTGTGACCTTAAGTAAGCACTGGTATGGTTGGGCAATGAGATGCCGTGCACCATGAACCAGTGTGATAACACCCAGCCATTGAAGCGATTCCGCTGATGAGAACACAAAAACAACACAACTGCATCTTGAAATCACGTTAAACAGCAATTTCCCTGGGTTACCATTCATCACCAACCCACAGGCATGGTGGCTGATATTCGAACCACACAATGCTGGTTGCTTTTTTTCAGAAACATGGAGTATTCATAAATTGTACACGTCTTTTTTAATTGCTGGATAACTTTGAAAATCAGCTGTCTGGTCTTAGTGGCACTGAACTATAGGGAGAAACACACTCTACTACTTTTGCATGGCTGGGAAACAATTTTCAAAGAAAGAAATCACTGAGATACCATCTTTGTTCGAGCTGGAAATCTGTGAATCAGCAGCAGGGAGATGAAAATTCAATCTAAGGCTCTCAATAACACTACTCAAGAGAAGACGATAAAGAGCAAAAGGAACCAGACCTTAGACTCAGCCTTGGAGAGAGGCAGATTTCAAAAGGATAACTACCGAAGAATTGTTCATTAAAGCAATCTATCTGAGCACATCCTGACAGATAAGAGTGCAAGCAGTGAGTGATCCAGGGGCCAAACTACATGAAGTATCTAAAGAGTTCAGGAAAATGTCATGGCTAATTGTAAAGTAGATGAACTATCTGAAAGCGATACGTAGGTGACTTCCCTACAATCCAATGCCAGTAGCTGATGACATGTGACCCATAACAATGCAGTCAGGAGACAATACATACACAATACTGACACAAGGTGAATATTGAACTACTACATTTTCAGAAAAATACCAGATGGGTACAGAGAACTTAAGACGTCTTTGTGAAATGATAAAAAAAAATGAATTTACATCATTCTAAAAATTATTTGCCAGAAGTTATACTAGATTGGAAAAATCAGTCTTCTGATTAAGAATCAAATGAAACGAGGCAGACAAAGGACAAGTTTTTTCTTGGAAGTATAAAGTACATCGGTAGAAGCCCCAAATACTGGACAGTCACAATCACGCACAGCGCTTGACACATCAAAAATTGTGAATAGTCTATTTTAAAGAGATTCTTGACTGATCTTTCAGATGCATGTTTCTGATATTCTTTGAAATTGGATGTCCTTCCATTTCTTCGTTAGCCTGAACCCTTGGGATGGTTCTGAGATTCAGCTTGAATTAAACTGGACAAAACACCCAATAAATACCCCCAGAGCGAGTAAAAGCTGAGTTGAATGCACAAGGCATCATGATGGGCTCTGACAGGGACCTACTTTGCAGAATCACAATGAATGCTCACGATAGCCCTTGGAGCCACATTTTCAAGAGTGAATTTGGGCTTCAAGACATAAGAGCATAAGAAGTGCCAGACGGGGTCAAACCAATGGTCCATCTCGCCCAGTAGCCCATATCCTACAGTGGTAGAAATGGAAGCAATACAGGGAGGGTGCTGAACTGGGTATCTCTACCTCTACTCAATACTCTTCCCTGGCATCCACCATTTATTGCATTAGAGATGCTGGAGGAAACATCTCCAACTGTTCTGTTCAGTGCCCATGAGTATATTATGCAGGAATTTATCCAATCCATTTTTTAACCTGGCTATGTTTTCTGCCTCTACTACCTCCTGTGGCAATGAATTCCATAAGTTAACTACATGTTGTGTGAAAAAAAGTATTGGTTTTAAACTTCTTGCGTACTAATTTCAGTGGGTGCCCCCTGGTTCTAGTATTCTGGGACTTGGTGAACAACAGTTTCTTGTTCACTTCATCCATACCCTTAACGATTTTATTGATATCTATCATATTCCCCCTCTGCCTTCTCCTTTCCAGACTGAAGAGTCCTAGCTTTTTCAGTCTCTTCTGGTATGGCAACTGCCCCAGGCCCTTGATCAGTTTGGTTGCCCCCTACCTTTTTGAATTATTTTACATCCCTTTGGAGATGTGGGGACCAGAACTGCACACAGCATTCAAGAAGTGGGCACAACGTGGATTTGTATAATGGCATAATGAAGTTCTCCGTCTTGTTTTCAATTCCGTTCTTTATGTTACTCAATATTTTATTGGCTGCTTCGGTCACTGCTGCACGTTCAGCTGACATTTTTAAAGAAGCATATACAGCGACTCTAAAGTCTCTTTCTCGAGTTGTAACAGCTAATTCAGAACCCAGCATTTTGTATGTATAGTTGAGGGGCTTCCCCCCCCGGTGCATTACCTTGTTCTTATCAACACCGAAGTTCATCTGCCATTTTTTGCCCACTCAATTAGTCTGGTGATATCTTCAGTTGCTTTCCAATCACCTGGGAATCTAACTACCCAAATCATTTGGTGTCCTCTGCACTTACATATTTCACTGTGCGCCCCCATTTCTAGGTCACAGATGAGAATTTCAAACAAAATAGGGCCCAGAACAGATCCTTGCAGGACCCCACTTTTGACTTTCCGCCATCCTAAAAAAATGACCATTTCCCCCTACCCTTTGCTTTCTATCTTTTAACCAGCTCTCAGTCTACAAAAGAACCTTCCCTGAAATCCCATGGGAATGAAGGTTGTTTTTTTACATCTTTGGTAAGGGACCTTGTTGAATGCTTTTGTAAAGTCCAATTATATTACATCAACTGGGTCCCCCTTGCACATGTGTTTAGCTGATGTAGCAAAACCCCCACTTTTTCTTGGATTTTTGTACATAGAAACACATTCTCCTCCCTCCCCCAACCATTTCTGACTTTCTCTTTGCCTCTCTATTCCTTATAAGTACTTATGATAACACATAGTGAAGATAAGACATAGGATAAGCTCTTGTATTCCACTATTGTAACAAGCCCCTTTTATATTGTCCATGTATCATTGTAAATAGTGTTCTGTTATTTTGGTATTGATTTTTCTGTTTTATATTGTGCGATTACTATTATTACTATTGATTTTTATTTGCTTATATTGATTTTATATGATTCAGGCCGGTTTTTGTAAGTTAGCCAAAGTAATGTCAAGTCTCCATCTTGTATTGTCAAGTCTCCATCTTGTGTCCTATGCCTAGGCAGACACTATTGTAGTCATGTTGTAACTGTGACTCACATCTACCCCTCTTGTGTAAATCGGTTGCCTGGATGAATGAGGGAGAATGAGAGTGGTTGAGACATAATGGTAGTAGGCCTAATAATAGCTCCTACTGAATGACCGGACCATCAGCTTAACGATCCTACCACCCCCTTGCATTGACTCTCCCTGAAACAACAGACCCACTCCCAGAACCAGAGACAAAACCCAACATTTGAAAGGTAAAGACCCTCCAAGAAACCAGCAACATGGAAACAAAGGACAGAACAGAAACCAGCAACTCCACCATTGTACTACACTGGACAATGAGGACACCTGGAACTGCACATCTTCATCCAAGCAGGACTGGCCCTTACCTGGGCGTGTCCTCCCCATTGGAGTCACAGGTAGCTCACCTCCATAAAAGTGGTGTTAGACTGTGACCTCTTTGGGATGCCTTCTCCATCCACACCGGCACTACGCCATACCACCTATCATCCCAGAGACCCCCTTCTGGACAAGACCTTGCTGGAGAAGACCCCGACGGGCCACTGAGGATCAACTCAGCCTGGGATACGTAGCTATCATCATCCGCATCTTCCCTCCAAACAAGAGACACGAGCTCTATTTCTATACCCCTGGACTTCAAACCGTTTCCCCCCGCTACCATTGTGTGGGTGCGTAAGTGTAAGTGTGTATGCAGGAACCAATCATTTGTAATCTGAATATTGTGTTACCCGCTTTTCTGTCTAATAAAACTGTTATTTGGAACCCCGAGTTGGGTTTTGTCTTACTGCGGTCCTGGCCCTGCTCCAATCTCTGCTCCTCGCCCCTCTCTCTTTCTCTGCCGCCCCTAACCCCCATCCTGGCTCTTTCTCTGTCACCTCCGGCCCCCATTCTGTATCTCTGCTGCCTCTCACCTCGGCTGTCCTGCCGCCTCTGACCCCCCGCTCTCAACCTGCTCCCCACTCACCTCGCTCCCACCTCTGCGCCTTGCTCATTTCTCGATCCCGGCTCTGCTCTTTGATCTTGCCACCGTCTTTCAGCTCCAACTCCCAATCTGCTCCCTGCTCACCCCGCTCCTGGCTTCACTCCCCAATCTGCTCCCAGAATTTCTTTCTCTCTCCTAGTCACCAACCATCCCAACTCCAAACATTAACGCGCTGTATCCTGAGTGGGTGTTCACCTGTGAGTGTGTGTATGAATCGGCAATTCTTGTATGTGCATCGTGTGTGTGTGCCTTGCATATAATTTTGTGTCATGCCCTCCAGCCTAGCAGCACAATATTGAGATTCTGAGCATTGATCTTGTATTGTCAAGTCAACACTGACACCCTCAAAAACCTCCGGCAGATTGGTGAGGCAGAATTTCCCTTTACAAAAACCATGTTGACTCTTCCCCAGCAGCCCATAGTTGCCCATGCGACGGCTGGTTTTATTCTTTATTATCATTTCTACCGACTTGCTCAGGATAGAAGTGAGACTCAAAGGTGTGTGGAGACTCCTGGGATCACCTCTTAAACCCTATTTTAAAGATGGGTGCTGTGATGGCAACCTACAACTCCTTTGGCACAGAGGTCATGTGTAATGATAGGTTACATCTTGCTGCCAGCATTTCTGCAATTCACCTTTGAGTGCCTTCAGAGCTCTCAGGTGAATGCCATTTGGCCCTGGAGAATTATTAGTAGTGCATCAACAATGTGATGGTCGATGCGCTCACCGTGGGAACACACGGAGCAACAAGAGCGCCCTATTTGCCTGCCGCATCTCCCACCACTACACCAAGCCGGCGTGCCACCTCATGGTGTCCAACACCATCTGTGGGTCCCATGACATCTACATCAAGCACATCATTAGCCATCGCCAATACACCGAACCCACCAGACCGACCGCCAGCGGACCAGACCCAGAGGAGACCGCCGGTATACCTCTGCACCTGATGGACTCCGAGACGAATCTTCAGTGATGGACCACTCCACTCCCCCTGAAGAGGACCCCGTGATAAGACTCAATAGACTGACAAACTCTTTCAACCTACCCCCTTCCACCTTTGTGGACCGTTGTATGGGTTTATTGGCTTTTCTGTTTTCCCTGTTGCCATTTTTGGAAGGATGCCTTTTTGCCTCGAATGGCCTCTTTAACTCTATTATTGAACCGTGCAGGGGTTTTACTGGATGGCTTGGTGCTCTTTTTTGATTTGCAGTGAAGACAAGAAGATAAAATGGCAAAAAGACGAACAGATATAGCACTGCCAAAGATGGACCTTAGATTAACGTCCCAGCAACCAGCTAACAGACATTACTCAGACTATTTAATGTACAACTAGAAAGATCTCAGACACCATAGTGATGAGTATGGTACAAGTATCTGTACAGAACAGAACAGATTCTCGAACCAACTTGAGACATCACTGATGAAACAACAAAGTTGTAGAGATGAGCACGTGAAAATCTGACTATTTTAATTAAAACCCCTGAGGCTGATCCAAGAGATGAAATTCTGGATCCACAGAAGGATCTAGTTTTACCTCTGGTTTCAGAGGAGACAGGATTTCAGCCTACAAACTCGGCCCATAAACAGCGCTATACACCTTACAACAGGTCAGAACATCCATCCAGGAATCTGCTACTATAGGAGATTTGTGTAATAGAAGTTGAATCACAAAGGAAGAAACCCAACATTATAAGGAACTCTTACTATTCATCAAAAGTACTTTTCCCATACTGGCATGATAAAAGATAGTCAATAATTAGAGTCATTTTACCTACCAAAAAAAGGAACACACCTATTGTGGCATCTTAATGGGCTTTTTTTCCAGGTTAAAGGAATGCTATCAGTTTAAAAAGCGCATACTTTTCACAAAATTGCTTTACCTACTGCTGTTACAAGTAATACTTAAAAGTAGAAGAAGTGAAAGAGATGCGAGTGTGGGAAGAGCCTTTAAAAAAAAAAACAACAAAACCTCTGCACTTAGTGCTTAACTTCATCATATCCCCATATAATCAAAGCTTAGTCAAGTCCCAAAATTGCTTGTGAACATTTTAACACATCAGGAGGAAAAAGAAATAATGGTTTTAAAAATAGGGAAAGGAAATTGTAAAATCATTTTAAATAGTGGGGGAATGGTGGGGGGAAGGGATAGGTGTGGGTACTTGACACTTCTCTTAAATCCGTTGTCGAATACATGTCGAGTTGATGGTATCCTTTTTCTCTTATGATCAGACATCTTTATATGCTCAATGCTTATATGAATGCTTTATATTCAGGAAGAAATGAGAGAGTGGGCTGGGACCTGCCGGGGGTAGCAAAGAGGATGGAGCTGGGCTGTTCTCAGTGGGGGCAGATGACAGGACAAGGAGCAATGGGCTCAAGCTGCAGCAAGGGAAGTTGAGGTTGGATGTTAGGAAAAACTCTCTTATAAGGAGGATGGTGAAGCACTGGAACAGGCTCCCCAGAGAGGTGGTGCAGTCTCCATCCTCGGAGGTTTTGAAGGCCTGGGTAGACAAAGCCTTGGCTGGGATGATGTAGTTGGGGCTGGTCCTGCTTGGAGCAGGGGGTTGGACTAAGTGTGAGGTCCCTCCCAATTATAATTTTCCCAGGTTCTGAGTCAGCCTTGAAATCCATGCACATAAGCATAATTTCAGTGTAATAGATTAGCCAGGATAATCAGAGACGTGGTCAGCAGCGATAGTCTGAAGTTGGTTGTCTGCTGACAAAATATCACACCTCTCTCAACTGGTCAGTGTTAGCGGTGCCACCCTGCCCTTCCTGCTGTCTAGGACTATCAGGTGGGTTTTAAACTGACAATGAGAGTGATTGTGAAGTCATGCACAGACACCAGTCATGTAAACCAGTTTCAAGACATCTGACACACCCAAGTACAAAGGGGTGTGTAAGGAATACATTCTTCATTGTCTATACATGCATTTGAGGAGTCTGAATGATAAATACAAGGAGATGGAAGCAATAGTGTATGCAATGAAAGACAATATAGCCAGCATCAATGACTGGCCCATTAAAATCAGTACTCAAAAGGACAGAATGGGAAGGGACATGCCACTTTGTGTTACATATGTGGTCTGTTACAGACAACACAGAGCCATAGCACTGAATTCCTGTGGACTACAGCACTACCCATTAAAACCAAAGATGGAGTGTCAGTGACCTCTGTCACAGGAGAACTTGTCTTTCATTGGAGAAAACGACACGTCATCTGCCGTATGTAGGAAGAAAAATGGTTTCAGGGATGCTTTCAGCCTGTGGGACATTTGCTAGGTATCTCCTGCCGTTAGTAACAAAACTTACTTGGAAGCTTTAAAAATAGTAGATAGTACTTTCTTACCACATTAAGCCAGCCACTCAACACAGGGTAGCTCGATATCGGACCTCATTCTGGCAGACAGAGAGGAGCTAGTCACTGACTTAAAAGACAGTGGTTGCCTAGACACCAATGATCATGATCCTAGTTACAATTAGCTTGTGCAAAAAGAGTGTGACACCGAATACTAACATGTAGCGTTAGAACACGAAAAGGGCCGATTGTCATAAATTTAAAGCATCGTTCACATAGATCATGTAGATTACAAACTTAAAAGTAGATAGCGTTGATGAAAATGGAGACTCGTTCCAGGTTCCTGATGGCTGACCAGAAAGCCAGCATTTCAGTGTTATGCTAGACCAAACCCATACCTGGCTACAAGGAAGCAGCTAAGGTCAACTCAATATATAATGAATAAAAAATAGGGATACTAAACAACAAAGACCGAAAGTTACAGGTTAAAAAAATACAGATGACTGATAAGGGAAGTTACATGAATCTTTTGCACGCCCCCCGAAAGGTAATATCCAGGCCTGCTGCCCCAGTTATGCCTCCCCACCTGCTGCTCCCTTAATAGGGCTGTCATCTCTTCCTTAGCTTATTAATGAAAATGTCACGGGAGACTGTAGCCTTGCTAAAGTCAACATAAGTCATGAGCCTTTCACCTTATCATAACAGGAAATCAGCTCGGTGAGGCACAACTTGCTCTTGGTGAACCCATGCTGGCTGTTCCTGATCACCTTGTCCTCCTCTAGGTGCTTCATGATGGATTACTTGAGGACCTCCTCCATGATCTTCCCAGGTGTAGAGGTCAG
This sequence comes from Gavialis gangeticus, assembly GCF_001723915.1. Taxonomy (NCBI): domain Eukaryota; kingdom Metazoa; phylum Chordata; order Crocodylia; family Gavialidae; genus Gavialis; species Gavialis gangeticus. Next base: position 5,333,612 of record NW_017729025.1, on the reverse strand, counting down.
GGTGGCTGGTAGACAGTTCCCCACATGCTCCTTCTTCCCTTTCTTACAGAAAAGCACTATATCTGACCTTCTCCAGTCTTCTGGGACCTCACCGGAGTCTCAACACTGATAGAGCAAATAGAGGATTTGTTATTGCTCCAAAACTAAGGTGGGACTTCTGAAGGACATAATCCAGTCCAGATTCTGTGCATGTGTGTGCACATTAGGGATGCATGACCATAGTGGTTTCTCCTCACCTTTGAACCTGCAGCCAAATCCTACTCTGCCAATTAAATGACACTTTAGGGACTTTCAGGTATCTAAGGCCCAAATCCTACTGTCTCCCCAAGACATCTCTGCCTGCTGCTGGTCCCAAGCTAACACAGTCGGGCTCAGGGGAGCACCCAGTTCCACCTGTGGAAGTTCAGAGCTCTCCCATCCCTTCAGTATTCAAACTTCATGCATCTCCACAGGTGAACCCTGTTGCATCCTGAAGGCACAGACTTCACAACAGGGAGCCAACAGCTGTATCCAATAGCTATTTAATGCAAGTCGCCTCATCGATGCTGATGTAAATATGGAGTCATGTCCTAAGTAATGACATGGTTTTGGATTTACCCTTAGGAACAGGGGGCAGGAAATGATCTGTAGGAGTTTCATCAATGCATGTCAGAGGGGATGCTGGCATATGGTGCGTGGGGTGACCTAAAAACAAATGCATCACTAATAATGTGTATGACTGCTTTATCATCACCGGTAAGGTGAATAAATGTGGAGAGCTTTCAGTGGGGAAGAGTGGGATGATGTCCCAGGCAGTGGGGTGGGCCAGTCTGGGCCCATTCTTTACTCAGGGCCATAGGCGTGTGCCTAGTTTGCCTATGTGTTAATTTGGCCCTGTTCACATCTCCTCAAGAAACTTTCAAAACCAAGTCTACTGCTAGCTGGACAAGCACCCCAGCCACTAAGGAAGTGGGGCAAAATGGGTCCTTCTCATCCAGCCCCATGATGTCCCCCTTTGGGACAATACAGAAACTCCATGTTGGCCTCATATACTACCAAACATACAGCTCTGATTAGAGACTGGATTGGTAATTCGGTATCACGTTCCAGGCTTTGAGCTCATCACCTGCAGGCATCTTGGAGGAAGGGATTTCCCTGATGCACACCTGTCCAGATGACTTTTTTTCCCCTGTTGTTTGGTTGTAGCTGGAGGCAGGGAACAGGATGGCATGGATCAGTGCTCTGAGCACATCAGGAAAAATCTCTTTAGAGATGCTGAAGCTGACATGGCTCACATGTTCAGGGTCAAAGTGATCACTGGATTTGAGATTAAGGAATTTCCCTTCAAGTCAGACAATCAGAGACATGTTTTTCTTTTTCTTTTTTTTTGTGGGAAGCGGGGGCTTGTTGTTGTTGGGTTTTTTTATTTAATGTCCTCTGCAGCCTGATTGTGGATTGCCGCTAGGATGATCGCCTGACTGCGCTCCTTGCGGCGATTGCGAGGTCTCAGACGTGGGTGGCACATTCTGTGCTGATCCCCATACTGGTCTGGTGTCTGCAGGTGTAACAGCAAGGCGAGCCTGGGGCTTTCTGTCGCTTGAAGAGAGCAAGAGCCCAGGCACAGCCCTGCAGGGAAGGCAGAGCACAGCTGCATTTGGGTTGCCATGAGAACTAGATAATGAGATTAATTAGGAGGCACCTGCCGACAAGCCAGGAGGGTCATCTGACTGGAAGAGGGCAGGGACAGAGAGATATAAGGAAGTCCTAGAGATGGGTCGGGCAGTCTGCTTGTGGATGCTGAACAGACCTGCCTGAGTCTAGCTCAAGCTGTTGCACATCTGGGTGAAATTCAATGGTCTGTGATATTCAGGAGGTCCAATAAGATGATCTAATGGTCCCCTGTGGACTTAAACTTTTTGAAATATTGCAACTTTCCCAAAATTAGATTTTTGCACATTGCAATGGGGGTATGGGCTGGTAAGTTGTTCCACACATATTTCATCTCATCAGATTCTTTTTGGGTATTTCAGAGCTAACACGACTAACAAAAATGCTATAAATAGGCTGATCCTTTCTCCTTTTAAGCCTTTCTAACTTCATTATCAAAAGGCAAAAATGCCCTGCAGAGGCAACTACAGTACCTGAAGAGAATTTCTAGAAGTGGATGGATGAAGAGGAAACACATGTGATAGATAATTAGGGCCACGGGCATGTGCCTAGTTTGCCTATGTGTTAATCTGGCCCTGTTCACATCTCCTCAAGAAACTTTCAAAATCAAGTCTCATAGACTCAATGAGTGGGAAGAGACCTAGACAGATCATCTAGTCTGACCCCCCGCCATGGGCAG
>NW_017729025.1:5329031-5330449 GCF_001723915.1 Gavialis gangeticus | reverse complement strand
GGTGCTCTCCACACCCTCGTCCAGGTCGCTGATGAAGATAATGGCCCTCATTATCTATCACGTGTTTCCTCTTAATCCATCCACTTCTAGAAATTCTATTGCTAGCTGGACAAGCGCTCAGGAGGTGCCCCAAGGGTGTGTCTACACATGCAATTAATTTGGAGCAATAAACTCCAGAGCAATTTGAGCTGGAGCAAACAGCTCCTGAGCGCAGCATCTAAATGTGCACCCAGGATAACAAGAATTTTAGCTGGAGTGGAGCTGTTTATACCAGGGCTGCTCAGCCTCGGGCTCTGGGAGGTAGTCATGGGCAGCAGAGTGGCTGGCTGAAGTATGAAAATGTGGAGTTATGTGGCTAGGTATTAGGCAGGAGTCTGGACCTAAGCTGGCTGGGCACAATTTACACCCATGGCTAGCATCTACATGTGAGTTTAATCACAGTAAATTACCCCAGCTTAAGATAGTACTGTCCCCAACAGTACTATCTTACTGTGGTGTAAATTAGTTTACTGTGGCCTAATACTGTCATGTGTGTAGAGAGTGACACTTTACTCCACAGCTAATTAGTCTCCTCTGCACTAAAGCACATGTGGAGATACGTTCTCTGAGTTGTACCCAGCTCTTCAAAGGCTCATGCAAAATAGTCCACCTGTATGTTGCTGGCACCAGTCCTAAAATGTGGCAAAAAACCCCCCCAGGTACCCTAAAAACTTCTTAAAATGACAAATATAACTCTACAGCAATTCCACATAATCCTCCAACAATCCAGACATTGTTTTTTCTCTCTGAAGCCACACACTACCAAGGACACTACAGTATATCTAGCTCTCCCTCTCATCCGGCTACTGTGGGGACTATATGCTGGATGTGCTGAAATGAAATGGTGTCCCATGAATGGCAAAAATAAGAGACAATATTTTAAGACACACCGATTTCATATATGTGTGTGAATATTTGGATTTATATATATCCATCTATATCTATCTATCTATCTATCTAGATATATATATCTTAAAATATTCACACACACATATGAAATTGGTGTGTCTTAAACTTATTGGCCCCTTATTTTTGCCATTCATGAGACACCATTTCATTTCAGGACATTTCAGCTATAGTCCCCACAGCAGCCTATATATATATACATATATATATACATGAATACAGTTAATTAAAATTAATTTATATATTAACACAGCATTGCTCCTTCTCCCCCACACACCTGTCTCACACCTATTGTCTGCCATCACCTCTGATCCTCACTGCCATGCATTTGCATTTTCACAGACCTTCATTTTGCATATTGGTTTCTGTTCCACCCCAGAGAGCACATAAAACACCAGTAGACTCCCCCTATGCCTGAAGAAGGGTGTGTGTGTCCAAAAGCTTGAAAAGAACATTTTTTTCCAACTCTTTTG